>NW_026057579.1:6018278-6318278 GCF_023721935.1 Panthera uncia
CTCTCTCTCTCTCTCTCTCTCTCTCTCTCAAAATAAATAAATAAATAAACATTGAAAAAAAAAGAGAGAGAATCATGGTAAGAAATTGTCTAAAGGCCCATTGTGTTCCTGTGTCAGTTTCTAGCATCCCACCACTTAGCTGAAGAGAAATGGATGCTCAAGAAAGCAGTAAATGGGGACACCTGGGTGACTCAGTCAGTTGCGTGTCCAACTCTTGATTTCAACTCAGGTCATGATCCCAGGGTCGTGGGATCAAGCCTCAGGACAGGCTCCAAGCTGAATACGGAGCCTGCTTAAGATTCTCTTTTTCTCTCCCTCGGCCCCTGTGCCCCTTTCATGAGAAAGGAGGGAAGGAAGAAGTAAATGAGACAGAGTTGATTTTTGTCTCAATCTGAGCATAGAGTTTTCATACAGGTTCTACAGAGCTGGCCAGAGACTAGAAGCTTCGTGATATTGAATTCAGGAAAGGAACTTGGGTAGGAGAGGGGTGTCTAGAATCTAATTAATCTGAAATTAGATGCCAGGTTTTGGATAAAGGATTATATCTTATTGTTTGTGTTTTCTATGATTTGTTTCTCTCTCTGTCTTTTTTTCTTTTCTTTCACTAACTTGTTTTGTTATTTAGTAAAATTCTTTTGGAAAAAGGCCAGCCTGTCTCAGCTATTCTAAGGAGGTCCTAGGTTTTAAAGGCACATGTGCTGTATCCTAGGAGAAAGCTAAGCATATAACAGCAAGAATCAAAGCAGGGAGCCCCCGAGGGAAAGGAAATGAGAGTCAGGAGTTTTGTAGCTTCTAGAGTCAAGGAGCATCGCCTTCCATCCATCCCTGTGCTGAAAACATGAAGCTCAGGGCTAATCTCAGAAGGTCTTGGTTTTTGGAAATGTGCATTTTAGGAGTCCATGGTTTTCTCATGCCCTCCAAGGGGATCTGGCTCAGCCATTGGGTTGCATCCACAGGAGGTTCCTACTCTAGAGACAGCATTGCTTCCAGGTAGCAGAAAAGGGACCAGAAATCACAATGGGGACAAGCATGAGCCCCTGGAAGGTTGAACTAATTGATCTTAAAGCTTCCCTTTTTTAGCTGGCAAAATGCTATAAATTTGGACAGGGAGATGGCTGGGCAGTACAGGGTGTGGAGTCAGGAAAACGAATTATAAGGGGCAATGGGAATGTCTAAGGGATTTAACAGGGAGTGTTTATAGGAATGACACAGGCTGCAGTAAAGAGGATTAGACAAGATGGAAGGGTCTAGGCAGGAGATCAGTTGGTAGGTTGGTGAGGAAACATGGTGAGATTGGTAGGTTGGTGAGAAGGGATGATGGCTTGACCTAGGGTAGAGGCAGGGGGATGGGAGAAAAGTAGAGGGATTTGAGAAAGATTCAGGAGGTAGGGGTTATGGGATCTGATGACTTTGGAGAGGTAGAGTATGAGTAACTGGGTGGGAAGAGGTATGATGCAGTGGGTTTAAAACGCTAGAGTAGGGGGGCACCTGGCTGACTCAGTAGGAAGAGCATGCAACTCTTGATCTCAGGGTCGTGAGTTCAAGCCTTGCATTGGGTATAGAGATTACTGAAAAATAAATGAACTTTAAACTTTTTTAAAAGGTTTATTTTTAAGAGAGAGAGAGAGAAAGAGGGAGGGCACGAGTGGGGGAGGGGCAGAGAGAGACAGACAGACAGACAAAGGATCGGAAGTGGGCTCTGTGCTGACAGCAGCAAGCCGGATGTGGGGTTCCAACTCATGAACCATGAGATCATGACCCGAGCCAAAGTCAGATGCTCAACTGACTGAGCCACCCAGGTGCCCCTAAATAAATAAACTGTTAAAAATTAATTAATTAATTAAAAAAAATACTATAGGGTAGGCAATTTGGGGGAGGAGGGATAGTTGACAGGTTTAATGTTAAGCAAATTGTGTTGTTTTCCTTTTGGAAACATCCAGGTAGATGTTTCGTCTTTAGGAAAGAGGTGGACAAATAGGCCTAGAGCTTAAAAGAGAGATCTGCAGTGAAAATAGCCTCTTCTGTGTCACCATCTACACAGACCCTGCCTGTCTTGTCTAAGGAGTAAACCAAACCCTGGCCCCAGGGGAAGAAGCAGGTTCCCTGAGTCCTTCAGCTTGGGAAAAAAACAGGTTTAGCAGGTCCGGGTTCAGGAGATCAGAGTCCAGGTCCAAATGTGCAAACAGGCAGGGCATGGGCAGACAGCCACACAAGTCGCTGACCAAGACAGACAGTGAAGATGTAGGGGAATGCCCAGGGCTGACCATCTCACAAGGGTCAGTGAGCAAAATTCTCAGACTGAGATAGAGAGTTCCGCTCCCAGCTCTGGAAAAGCAGCCAGGGTTGAGGAGAAGGAAGGAGGAAAGCCAGAAAGAAGAGGAGAAGGGAAGGGATCCAGTCTGAAAAAGCAAACCTGACTACTCTCTACCTTACCTTCTTGCCTCTAAGATCCTATGGTGTGGGTTGAATGGTAGTCTCCCAAAAGATATGGCTTGTGAATGGGATCTTATTTAGATAAAGGGTATTTTCAGATGAAATTAAGTTAAGGATCTGGAGATGAAATCATCCTGGATTAGAATGGGCCCTAAATCCAATCACAAGTGTTCTTATGGGAGACGGGAGACACAAAGTGAAGAGGAGAAGTCCATGTGAAGGTGGAGGCAGCGACTGGAGTTACTCAATCGTAAGCCAAGGAATACCAAAGCCTGCCAGCAACCACCAGATATTAGAGAAGAAGTATGGAATGAATTCTCCCTCAGAGCCCTCAGAAGGAATCAACCCAGGGTGTCTGGGTGGCTCAGTCAGTTAAGTGTCCGACTCTTGATTTTGACTCTTGACTTCTACTCAGGTCATGATCTCATGGTTTTTGAGTTCAAGCCCTGCATTGGGTTCTGCACAGACAGCAAGGAGCCTGCTTGGGATTCTCTTGCCCTCCCTCTCTCTGCCCCTCCTCTGCTCATTCTCTCTGTCTCTCTCTCTTGCTCTCAAAACAAAATAAACTTTTTTTTTTTTTTTTTTTTTAAAGAAGGAATCAACCCCGCTGACATGTTGATTCCTGGGTTCTGGCTACCAGAACTGTGGTGAAAATATGTTTCTGTTGTTTGAAGACACCCAGTTTGTGGTAATTTGTACAGCAGATCTAGAAAACTAATACAGATGCTATCCACAACTCAATTTTAAGTAAATATAGATTCATCCAGAAAACACTGAACACTATATGCAGAGACAAAGGGATGCAGAAGAAAAGAGGGACACAGAAAGAAAGGAATCCAATACCACTTCATCTAAGTCCTATTCAAACCAAAGATGGCAAAAATTTTGTACCAAATTATATAGGACGACACTTAATCATGTAGGCTGTTGTTCCCTCTTACCCCAGTACTATAATAGCTTTTTTAAAAAAATGTTTCTTTATTCTTTTTTGAGAGAGAGTAAGAGCACAAGCAGGGGAGGGGCCGAGAGAGAGGGGGACACAGAATCCAAAGCAGGCTCCAGGCTCTGAGCTGTCAGCACAAAGCCCGGCGTGGGACTCGAACCCACAAACCGTGAGATCATGACCTGAGCCAAAGTCGGATGCTCAAGTGACTGAGCCCCCCAGGCGCCCCTGTTATAGCTTTTCATTGCCATTTACCTATTCTTTCAGATGAACTGTGTCTTCGTGGTAAGATCAGTGAATCCCATAGGTATAGGCCACTTACTGCATTTTTTTATCTTAAAAAATGTTTCTTGGTTGTAAGTGATGCTGGGCGTGATAACATGGTCTGAAATAAAGCCTTTTGAAAGTTTAAAAAAAAAACAAATCAAAAAGATCACTTGAGCTGCAGTGCAGAGGATAGACTGTGGGGAATGGAAACGGAGACTAGTTAGAAGGCTAACATAGTTCAAGGAGGAAGAAGGTGACAAACGTTTGGAATAGAATTGTAGCTGTCATGGCCCAAGGAGTTGTTTTTTTTGTTTTGTTTTGTTTTGTTTTTTGTGGGAGATACATTTTTAAGGCAGAGCCAACAGTTCTTGCTGAAGGATTGGATGTAGGAGATGAGAGGACAAAATCATAGATGTTAGTACTTCCAAATGCTTATAGATATCTGTTCAGAGGTGTTAAACAGACAAGCAGATGTGGGCTCTGGAGCTCAGCACAGAGACACAGGCTAAAAATGCAAATCTGTTTAGGCAGTCCATGAGGCTGGGGACTGGTCAGTTCAGCTGAGAGAGAGTGTAGATGGGGGAGGCAGGCAGAAGCCTACACCCTGGGGCAAGCCAGCATTTTGCCAGCAGGTTCTGTACCCCAGCTGCACCAGAGGAACTACTTATCATACCGGTCCCACCCCCCAGAGATCCCGATTTAATTAGTGCAGAGTGGACCCTGATTTTCAGCTAAAAGAAAAAAAAAATTCTCAGGTTATTCTGAAATACAGTCAAGACTGAGACAGACTCATGTAGTGATCAGGAAGAGGAGAGACACAGAGGAGGACTGAGGGAGCAGTGAGGTAGGCGGGAGAAAAGCCAGAGGAGTACGGGTCCCAGAAACCAAGTGAATAAGGGAGGGGCTCAGCTGTGACAAATCAGAGCAACAGATCATCGACCCCTGGATTTGACAAGGTGCTGGTCATCAGAGACCAACTCCTCTGTTACCATCTTTCCTTTGGTGGCTCCTGACTCTCCATATACCTAGGCAGCTCAAAATGGATTAGTAGAGTTTGGCCCTAGAGATTTTACAGAGTGGATGACTCCAAGGACAGAGAGTAGGGCTTCTGAACTCCCCAGACTGAGGGATGAAGACTGGAGTTTGCTCTTTTCATCAGCTCCTTTTATGTTTATCTGTGGTTTATAGCGGCTGCCCTTTCTGAAAGAGACTGAGGGGGAAAAAATATATTAAAAAAAAAAAAAAAAGAGAGACTGAGGGAAGTTTATTTGCACTCTTGATTTCAGAAAGCACAGACTATGTGGAAGGGCTCAAAGCTATACTTTGAACTCCTGGATAAATAAATCGTTGTTTATGTTTCCTTTTATCTCTGCGAAGTTTTGGAGGAAAAAAGCACAAGTATTACAGAGCTGTCCCAAGGAGCTTCTTTTACAAAGCCAAAGCCAGGACCATATCATTAATGGCAACTAACACAGTGCTCCCCATCTAATTGCATAGATCAGAGCACTGAGGGGTTAGCTCCAAAAAGAGGGCACCTGGAGGCAATTTAATCTTTTTGAGGTTTTGCCAAAGGACACCCAGGACTTGTCCAGCCAAATCCCATCATTGGTTCCTTTCTGTACGAGGAGAAAAAGTGTGCATCTCCTGAAGTCCTAACTTTCCCCCCAGGCTCCTGGTATCATGGGGTGAAATTTAGACTGTGTTCTTGGAATAGAAGGCAGAACCCATGTTACAAGCCAGAATTCTGGAGGTGAAAGGAGGATGGAAGGTTCCAGTATTTCATGGAGTCTCCTTAATACCTCTGCCCTTGAACTCAACTGCCTCCTTTTATTTGGTATCCTGATTCTCTGCTCTATATTCACACAGGATTTAGGTTGGACCTGTTCTAAGTGGCCCTGACATCTCTCCAACAGGTTGAAGCAACCTTGAAGGTGGAGTCCAAACACTCTGTGGCATCGGTGTTCCTGCCTCTTCCTGCTTCTCTCACTCTCCCCACCAGTGAGACCCCTGCACCCCCTCATGGCCTCTCAGATCTGCCCTGCAATGGGGAAGCACAATGACTCCATCCAGGAGTAGCTTCGAGGAGAAGCCTTTAGGCTCAAGACGGACTTCTCTGTTCTGGTCCAGCTTCTCCCAAAGCGACTGCAGCAGAGGGCAGGCCCTGAGACTTGAGGGATGGCATGACTCCCAGCCAGTGGCATGTTCCTGGGATCAGATGCATTATTTATGATGCTGGTGTCAGCATGGCTCCCAGGCACCAGGGGAAATGGAAAAGGCACTTGGGCCTGGGCTGATTAAACTAAATATTTAAACAGGAATCAGGAATTGAGGCAAAATTCATTTTTCTTCAGTAAGGCAGAGAGCGCCACAAATGACTTCAAGGCTGGGGACTTAGTAAACACCATGCTGATCATCAGGGAAGACTGGAGGCCTCTGGTCCTCCACAGTCAGCTCCCTGTTCCCTCTCCGGGGGAGATCTCAAGGGTTTGCAGGGGACTTGGGAGTCAGAGTAGGGGAGGAGAGATGAAGGAATCGGGGAATGGTTTGAGACATTGTGGGAATGAGATTAGAAACACCAGGACAAAAGTCAGACTGAGTTCGTGCCTCCAGCTGCTGCTTCTTTCTCCAGAGACTTCCATTTCCTTGTCTCCCAAGATCTGTTCCATTGCATTTGCCCACATTATCACATTTATCTTTTGATTAGTCCGAAGGAGGGTGGTAGGGTGTCAGGCAATCATGGACCAACACTCTTCTCTTAATTCTTCTTCTTTTAAAAAATTTTTTTTAATGTTTATTTATTCTTGAGAGAGAGAGAGAGAGAGAGAGACAGAGCATGAGTTGGGGGGGGGGGGAGAGAGAGAGAGGGAGACACAGAATCCGAAGCAGGCTCCAGGCTCTGAGCTGTTAGCGCAGAGCCCGACATGGGGCTCGAACTCACAGACTAGGAGATCATGACCTGAGCCGAAGTCAGACACTTAACCGACTGAGCCACCCAGGCGCCCCTTCTCTTAATTCTTCTCATCTCACCAGAGACAGGTCCCAGTCAGGAAGCCAACCTCCATCCATTTGCACACTAACATACTGGAGACTGTGCACAGACAGCCCACATGGGGTCTGGACCCTCCATTCACAACATCCAGAAACCTCTAGATTTGAGCAAAGATGAGATTTGAAAAGGAAATTTCCTGGTGGGAAGAAGCCCTTGTCATTTGGTTTGGTTCTTCCCGCTGTGTTTTTTCCCTCCCTGTGGGGTCCATCACTTGTATTTCCACACGAGTCACCATCCCTGGCCCCCAGGGATGTGATTTTCTCAGTCCCAGCATGAACATGCTCCCTTCGCCTGTCCTCTTATTACAGCTGAGACAGGTTGGCATTTTCAAAATTAACTTTTGTAAGAACTTAGGAAAGAAAGGGAAATAATTGCAGAAAATACAAATGAGTAAGTTCAATTCAATTCAACGTTTATTGAGAGTCTTGTGCTTAGCCAATATGCTGTATTCTGAGTTACCTTGATGGTTAAAATAGTGTTCTGGTCCTCAAGGAGTTCACTGCCCAATAGAAGAGGTAGTCATGAATATATGGTGAGGTATAATCTAATAAGATAAGGGCCATGTTAGCCCAGAATTGGGAGCAATTAATATGGTCTGCTGTAGGGGTAGGGCTTCCAGAGAAGGCTTTAAGAGAAGGTAATATTTGGGGTACCTGGGTGGCTCAGTCTGGTAAGCATCCGACTTCAGCTCAGGTTATGATCTAGCGGTTCATAGGTTTGAGCCCCGTGTTGGGCTCTGTGCTGACAGCTCTCGTAGCCTGGAGCCTGTTTTGGATTCTGTCTCCCGCTATCTCTCTCTGCCCCTCCCCCACTAGTGCTCTGTCTCCTCCCCTACCCCCAATTAAAATGAGGATTTTGCCTGGTAAAGAGTCAGAAAGGACATTCCAGTCAAAGGAAGCAGCATATAGAAAGTACACACAATGAGGGGCGCCTGGGTGGCTCAGCGGGTTAAGCGTTCGACTTTGGCTTAGGTCATGATCTGTGCTGACAGCTCAAAGCCTGGAGCCTGCTTCCAATTCTGTGTCTCCCTGTCTCTCTGCCCCTCCCCTGTTCACACTCTGTCTTTCAATAATAAATAAAAACGTTAAAAAAAAAATTTAAAGAAAGTACACACATGGCATATAAGAACCAACTGCAAAGTTGGTTCAAGGCCAGATCGCTAAAGAGCTTGACTTGATCATATGGTGCCTATAGGCACTGGGGAGCTAACATGATTATGTTTGTGTTTAAGTAAGAAGTATAGTAGTGGCTAAAATTTAATAAACTGGCATTTTGATTTATGCCACAGTCTCCTGTGAGTTAAGCATAAATATATTAAGTTTCTAGACCTGCAGAACTGACAATTGAGCGTGGGCTAAAGTATCATCACCCCATGAAACAGCCAGGCTCCCCAGAAGACTTACTTTTTCTTTAAAGTTTATTTATTTATTTTGAGAGAGAGAGAGAGCACAAGTGAGGGAAGAGGCAGAAAGAGAGAGAGAGAGAGAGAGAGAGAGAGAGAGAGAGAGAATCTCAAGAAGGCTCCACACTCAGCACAGAGTCTGAATGTGGGGCTCATACTCACCAACCATAGGATCATGACCTGAGCAGAAATCAAGAGTCGGATGCTTAACCAACTGAGCCATCCAGGCGCCCCATCAGAAACATTTTTTGATTAAGAGAAAATAAAAAAAACAATGACATAGACACAAAATGATAGAGTAGAACTTTCTGAAGTCAAGTTTATCAGTCCAGAAATTATCACTTCTCTCGGGTGTTAGGACTGCACCCCTTTCCCTTGCACTCCTTCAGGTGCCAATCAGCTGCTTGGCACAGAGGTGGGGGAAGACACTGAGGCAGAGGGGAAAGACAGAAAGCCTCCCCACCCTTCTAGTGCACCCCAGATGTCTGTTCCTCTCTGAGATATAGCCTTATTCCACCCCTGAGTTCATGACACAGTCCTCTCCTTAATAATACATTTTTTTCCCTTAAACTAACTTTGTTAGCTTATATAAACCAAAAAAAAAAAAAAACAACAACAACAACAAAAAAAAACAAACGAAACAAAACACAAAACTTAAGTAATATAGCTAAGAAGATATCAGATCACAAATGCCTGTGGACTCCAGGCTGAGATGAAACTTTTGTGTGGAGACCACAGGGAGCCTCTGAAAGGTCTTAAGCAAGGATGTGACAAGCATCTTAGAAATAACTCTCTAGAGCAGCAAGGAGGACAAATCCGAGAAGGGCAAGATTAATGCAAGGAAGATAGGTAAGCTGAAGGGACTCCATCTTTAGAAAGGCTCTGTCTCTGTTGCTTTTCTGCTAGGCCCCATTTACTCACGTTCTATATTTCACCTTGCATCTGAATAAACCAAAGAAGCTATGTTCCTGCTCCAAGGGGGAGACAAGAAAGTTGATCATTCTCTGAGTTTCATCCTAGGCCCCCAAATACCTGACAACATCTAAAAAGAACTGGATCCCCAACACGTTCCAGGACATTAGCTTCGAACAAACCCCAGTCGACACTGGCATCAATACCCCCTACCTTTGGTAATTTATGAAATAACACCAATTATTCACTTGACAGCCATTTTTGATTGGACTCTGCCCTGGATTCCTGAAGGAACACATACCGTGGACCCCTTTCCAATATAAACCCCTTAACCCCAAGTGACGATGAGACTCCCTCTCCTCTCCTCTCCTCTCCTTTCCTTTCGGAGTCTCTCAGACACTCTGTCTGCTATGCTCTATTACTCACCCTCTTCAATAAACTTTGCTTTTACTTCTTCCTGGCTCAGGTTTGATTTCTATCCTGTGCTAAACCAAAGACCCTTTTGGCTGGTCCTGTGGGGGGCCCCTCTGGATCTCTGGACCTGGCCTGCCTAAGCTCAGTTATAGAAAGCATTTTTAATAGTCCAGTTTTTGCAGAAAGCTTTTTTTTTTTTTTAACTTTTTTTTACATTTATTTATTTTTGAGAAACAGAGTGAAACAAAGCGTGAGCAGGGGAGGGGCAGAGAGAGACAGAGACACAGAATCCGAAGCAGGCTCCAGGCTCTGAGCAAGCGGTCAGCACAGAGCCTGATGCGGGGCTCGAACCCACAGACTGTGAGATCATGACCTGAGCCGAAGTTGGCCACTCAACCGACTGAGCCACCCAGGCGCCCCATGCAGGAAGCTTTTTAAAAAAAGATTTTATTGTATTTTATTTTGAGGGGAGGGAAGGGCAGAGAGAGAGGGAGAGAGAATCCCAAGCAAGTTCCACGCCCAGTGCAGAGTCCAATACCGGGCTTGATTTCGTGACTGTGAGATCATGACCTGAGCCCACATCATGCTCTGAGCCAAAATCAAGAGTTGGATGCCAAACGGACTGAGCCACCCAGGTGCCCCAGGGTTTTATCTTTAATCTGTACACCCAATGTGGGGCTGAACTCACAAACCCAAGAACAAGAGTCCCATGCTCTACTGAGCCAGCCAGGCGTCCCACAGAAAGCTTTTTCAGTAGTCCAAGTAAGAGATGGTTTTAAGACCGCCTTCTTCATATTCTGTTCTTAACTTGTGGATTGACTTAGATTCACTTGCATTCTGAATTATTCATTAATTACCCAAGAGAGAGAAGTAAGGAATAACTGAATCCCTACAATGGCTACAAGATTCTACCCCTCTGATTTATACCTCTATCCTTTCTTCTCTACTATGGTCTTTTGCCTATCAGCTCCCTGGAGCTCAGCCACACTGGTCTCCTGGTTATTCCCTGGCTATACCAGACACTCACCAGTCTCAGGGCCTTTGTAATTCTGCTTAGCCCCAAAACTCCCTCCCTCACCTGCTAACATCTTAACTCAAACACTACTTTCTTATTACCACCTTCTCAGCCATACTATTTAAAATTGTAACTTCTACCCAACTCCCCAGCACTCCATATTGCTTCCTCCTGCTTTATTGTTATCTGACATACCACATATTTCACTTATTATCTGTTCCTTCTGCTAAAAATGTCATCCCTTTGAGGATAGGTATGTTTCTCTGTCCGTTTTATCCACAGATATCTCCTCAAGGCCCAAAATAGCACCTGGCAGGCAGAAGATAATCTAGAAATACTTACTGATTTAATGAGTGAACCAAACTTGAAGCTGTATTGGAGAAAGTCCTTCCCATCCACTATGTTAACAAGGTATTGTGTGCATAAAAAAAGTAATCTTCAGTATTTCTGTAACTTAGATTCCTTAGCACAATTTCAAGGCTAGTCTTTTAAAATCTGTCCCTGGGAAAGGGCTAGTATCCAAAATCTATAAAGAGCTCACCAAACTCCACACCGGAAAAACAAATAACCCAGTGAAGAAATGGGCTGAAAACATGAATAGACACTTCTCTAAAGAAGACATCCGGATGGCCAAAAAGCACATGAAAAGATGCTCAACGTCGCTCCTCATCAGGGAAATACAAATCAAAACCACACTCAGATATCACCTCACGCCAGTCGGAGTGGCCAAAATGAACAGATCAGGAGACTATAGATACTGGTGAGGATGTGGAGAAACGGGAACCCTCTTGCACTGTTGGTGGGAATGCAAATTGGTGCAGCCACTCTGGAAAGCAGTGTGGAGGTTCCTCAGAAAATTAAAAATAGACCTACCCTATGACCCAGCAATAGCACTGCTAGGAATTTACCCAAGGGATACAGTACTGATGCATAGGGGCACTTGTACCCCAATGTTTATAGCAGCACTCTCAACAATAGCCAAATTATGGAAACAGCCTAAATGTCCATCAACTGATGAATGGATAAAGAAATTGTGGTTTATATACACAATGGAGTACTACGTGGCAATGAGAAAGAATGAAATATGGCCCTTTGTAGCCACGTGGATGGAACTGGAGAGTGTTATGCTAAGTGAAATAAGCCATACAATGAGGGACAGATACCATATGTTTTCACTCTTATGTGGATCCTGAGAAACCTGGCGGAAACCCATGGGGGAGGGGAAGGAAAAAAAAAAAAAAGAGGTTAGAGTGGGAGAGAGCCAAAGCATAAGAGACTCTTAAAAACTGAGAACAAACTGAGGGTTGATGGGGGGTGGGAGGGAGGGGAGGGTGGGTGATGGGTATTGAGGAGGGCACCTTTTGGGATGAGCAGTGGGTGTTGTATGGAAACCAATTTGACAATACATTTCATATATTGAAAATAAATAAATAAAAATAAATTAAATCAATCAATCAATCAATCAATCATAAAATCTGTCCCTGGGGTGCCTCGCCGGCTCAGCCAGTAGAGCACATGACTCTTGATCTTGAGTCTGTGAGTTCAAGTCCCACACTGGGTGTAGAGATTACTTAAAAATTAGGTCTTTTTTATTTTTTAAAAATGTTTTATTTCTTTTCGAGAGAGACAGCGTGAGCAGAAGAGGGGCAGAGAAGGGGGGAACAGAAGATCTAAAGTGGGCTTTGTGCTGACAGCAGCAAGCCCACGTGGGGCTCAAACTCACACACCCCTGAGCTGAAGTCGGACGCACAACCACCTGAGCCACCAGGTGCCCACCAAATTAAATCTTTTTTGAAAAAAAAAAGTCTTTAAAAATAAATATGTTAATTAATTTAAAAACCTGTCCCCGATTTTCCCTTCCCAATCTCCTGTCCCATGCCTTCTTCACATACCCGACCCACCAGCACCTTGAGCAGGGCACGGACTTGACTCAGCCTTGACTTCCCACATCTACATTCTCAGAACCTGGCCTTCCCTCCCTCCTGCTCCACTGGACTAAACTCTCAGTTTATACAAAAACTCCTCTCCAGGGCACAAACCCCTCACCGAACTATTGTAACACCACAGTTGTTTGGGCCTGTCCCTCCACCGTTTCAAAGGGCTCCAAACCTGGCTGATCAACAGGACCTCGGGGCAATTTGTTTTCTCGTTGGTTTTCTTTTTTTTTACTAGACTTCAGACCCCACCCTAGACCTGTAACTTCTCTTTTTGGAAAAAAGATGATCAAAATCTGGTTGCCAGGTTAGACTGCAGGCAGTGGCCACCCCTAGACTTGATTATACACATTTTGCTACAAAAACCCATAGAGGTCCAGGGAAGTGCAGGGTCTTGCTTCAGGTTTCACAAAGCCAAGTAGGAGAGAGGAAGACATCCTAATTCAGGGCCCAGGACTGCCAGCATCCCACACAGACTTCTCACCCAGTGTGGGACCAGGCCACACCCTCCACTAATCTCCTGGCTGCCTTTGTTTGAGTGGAGTCACTTCATTAGCATGTAACAATGGAGACGTCCAAGGTGCCCTCCTGTTTTCCATTTACGATTTAAGTGCCGGCAATCACCAGGCGCCTCCATTGTCATTGCTATTAGCTGGACTTAATGGTCTTTTCTTAAAACTATAAGGTCCTCCCTATCTCCCTCCCTCCCCCCATCAGGTTATTTGCAGAAAAATTCTGGAATCCACCAATCACCTTTTCAGGAATGGCTCAGGGAAGCTTCATGTAAGTAGTACCATTATCATTGTGATTAGCGTGATCCTGAGCCCTTCCTTCATTTCTTGGAATTTTTCTTGGGAGGCAGATTCAGGATACTCTGCTTAAAAGAATTTCAATAAATAGAATTTTGGGTTGGAAGTCTTCCCAACTGCCGTGAGACTGTAAAAACAGGGGTCTCAGGTCAGAAGTCCTGGTCTGGAATCTCAACTCCACCCCTCACTGACTTGGGGGGCTGAAACCTCCAGGCTTCTATTTTCACATCCATAAGCTATTTGCTCTTGTATCCAAAACTTCTGACGATCCTAATGCAGTCTATTGAAAATGGGTTGTAAACTTTAAACCCTCTCAAAAACCTGCCATGCACCAGACACAAAGCTTTGCACGTTTTCTCTAATGAGTTAGGCATTCTGTTCTAATTTTCCACGTAGGAAATCGGATTCCTCCTTGACATCCCTCCCTGTGTGCACACGTCCCCACCTCCCCATTATTAACTCCCAACACCTCGAGTCTCTCTGGGAAACTCCAGCCCCTCCCTCCATCCCAGAAGCATGACCTTCATTGCCCGGGTAGTTCCCCCAGAGCATTTCTCTCCTGAATTACTAACAAAGCCTTGCATTTTCTTAGGTTCTTTCTATCCTCCAGAGGGATCTCTTTGTCCTGCAAATCTCTCGAGCCACTCCCCTAACATGCTCCACTGCTCCCCCCACAGTTTGGCTGAGCTCGAACCACCATCCCTGACCTCCCTCCCCTGACTGTACTTGCTTGCTACCCCACACTGAGAAGCTAAACACCGCCTGAGCTACCCCTGTGTTCCTTCATCTCCTAGCCTTTGTATTAGCTGATTCTCACCCCTTTGACTCTACCTGGCAACTCCTACTGGCAGCTAGAAGCACCTCTTCCCCAAGCACATAGGCTGATGAGTGTTCCTCTGTGTTCCCTTGGCACTGGGCCGCATAGCTCCATTACTGCACATTACATTTCTGTTCATGGCGCTGGAATGTACATTCTGGCCTCTAGGTCGGCAAACACTTGCATGGCGAAGAGTGAGAAATTGACATTAAGGTGGCGGAAGGAGGGGATGAGGTTGTAATGCCTGGTGCGTAATGGCAGATGAAGCTGAACAAGAAAAACTAGAAAATTAAGAGTCTTGATGGCTAAGAAACTTTGGGTTTTACCCTGTAGGTGATCAGGGAGTTTCTATGCAGAGAGTGACAGTGGATTTATGTTTTTAATGAGATACAGTCTGATTCTACTGTGGAAAATGAACTGGAGGGCAGAGAACAAGTAAGGTTAGGGTGGAGGCCATTGCAACAGTCCAGAAAAGTGCTTCACCAAAGAAGGCAGTTGTGGGAGTGGAGATAGGAGACAGAAGGAGAGGATACAGGGAAGCTTGGCAGTAGAGGGAAATGCCATCAAGTGTTTGTTTGGTTATGTGGTAAACATGGATTTGTAGGGGAAGATAGTTTTGATTTGGTCATGATAAATTTGGACTATTTATAGCAATATCCAGCTTGGTTGGAAATATATCTAGAGCTGAATGTAAAGCAGAGCTATGATAAAGATTTATGAGTCTTTTCTATACAGGTGACAGTTAAAACCACAGAAGTGGAGAGGATCGCTGAGGGGAAAATTGTAGAATGAACTAAGAACCTAGCACTTTTTCATATGTGTCTCTTGTTACAATGTCACAAATCCATAAATCAAGTGACATTAGTTAATCCACTTGAGAATTCACTTGAGGATAACTCTTCTGGGATTAAAAAAAATCTTGACGGTCACATGACCAGACTGTTTTCCACAGCTGTTATCACATGGACCTGGGGTAATAGAGGCCTCTATTCTGTGAGACCGGAACAAACCATTGTGTTAATCAAAGGATGGAGTGTTCAAGGTCAGATACTAGTTGGTTGTCAACTACCAGCCATTGCCAAGGAGCCAGGCAAGAAATGGACCAGGTGGCCTTTGGTGTTCCTCTTCACATTTGAGGATCTGTAACAGAAAGCTCTCAGGAAAGGGGCGCCTGGGTGGCTCAGTCGGTTAAGCGGCCGACTTCGGCTCAGGTCATGATCTCGCGGTCCGTGAGTTCAAGCCCCGCGTCGGGCTCTGTGCTGACAGCTCGGAGCCTGGAGCCTGTTTCAGATTCTGTGTCTCCCTCTCTCTCTGGCCCTCCCCCTTTCATGCTCTGTCTCTCTCTCTCTCTCTCAAAAATAAATAAAATGTTAAAAAAAAATTTTTTTTTAATAAAAAAAAAAGCTCTCAGGAAAATTGTAACAACATAAGCCCATGACCTATATTTTCTTTTTTTTCTTGTGTTTATTTTATTTTGGGGTGCCTGGGTGGCTCAGTCGGTTGAGTGCCGACTTCGGCTCAGGTCATGATCTCAAGGTTCATGGGTTCGAGCCCCGCATTGGGCTCTGGGCTGACAGCTCAGAGCCTGGAGCCTGTTTTGGGTTCTGTCTGTCTGTCTCTGTCTCTCTGCCCCTCCCCCCTCCCCCGCACTCTTTCTCACTCTCTCAAAAATAAACATAAAAATTTTTAATGTTTATTTATTTTTGAGCAAGAGAGAGAGCACGTGGCACGGGATGGGTAGAGAGGGAGAGAAAGAATCCCAAGCAGGCTCCCGGCTGAGCGCAGAGCTCAATTTCAACGCTGGGCTTGAACTCGTGACCGAGAGATCATGACCTGAGCTGAAATCAAGAGTCAGACGCGTAACTGACTGAGCCACCCAGATGCCCCGACCTACATTTTCTGAGAACTCACCCATGCTCCCAACCCCCTGCACAGAGCGGGGGATCAGGGTCATGTCTGTCATTGACAGGGGAACAAGGGAAAGACCCCTGACTCGGGGGGAGTCAGTTACTCAAGAATGTGAGAGTATGACAAGTACTCTCGGAGTCTCTGTACTTGATCTAGGAGTACATACGTTTTGGAATTTTGGCAGGGGGAGGTCAGCTATCTTTTCTGTGAGCACAGAGGAAGTTCATCGGCAGAGAAAGCAGAATAAAGCAGGGAACATCAATGTAACCCCTAAAAGAGAGAGATAGAGACAGGGAAAATATGCTAAAAAAAAAAAAAAAATGGAGAAAATGGCTGCCTTGGCTCCTCACAGCCCTCCATTTCCAGATTTCCCTCCCAAGGCCCTTGGTTTTTTTTGGACTCATAGCTTCTGTCTTCATTTTTGCCTAAGCCGATCTGAGCGGGCTGCTGTTATTTACAACCACGGAGCAATCGACAGTAGCCATCTAGGTAGGGGCCTCAACGGGAGAAGTGGTTAGAATAGGTATTACGGAGAAGACTTGGAGAATACCTAAATCCTGTCAAGAGGCTGAAGTATATCCTTAGGACTGAAACGGATTTGGTGAAAGCTATAAACCAATCAACTGTTACTTTGACTGAGAAAAGGATACTGCAGGGTACAGGAGTGTAGTACAAAATGGGTGCTTTGCAGTGTTTGTTGAATGGCTAAAACTAAAAGGCAAATATCAAATGGGGGGGGTGATTCACAATAAAGGGGAAATACTTGTTCTACTCACATCATTCTCACTTCTCATTTTAACGAAAGTTCTACGAGGCTAACGCCCACTATTGGCTGTAACGGGCATTATTTTGTCTGTGTACAGCTGGGCCCTTTTATTTCCTTCACCCCACTCAACCCCTGTGAGTGGACAGGACGTGTGATGCACGCTGGACCATCCAGAGTCCTTCTCTGGCATTTTGAAATTTCCAGCCAGAGAGTAAGGAAGGCGCAGCTCCTTTCTAGTGGTAGATGTGAGGCTCGGAGGCTGATTTGGTTGACAAATTCCCAGCTGAGCCCAACAAAGCCACCGATCGGCATACCTGTGCCATGCTCAAACGTGAGGTATGAGGGAACCACTATCCTAATCACCCAATTTGCCAATGAGGCAGGATTGCCGTAGAGATGGTCTACAGCCTGCCTCTGTGTGCATAGACTTGATTAGCTGTATGCCCTCTCCATCTTCGTGAGGCAGAAGGGGAGATCTTTGGAGGGTCAATGCTCTATACCCTATCTTTTATCTACATGGTCATGCTGAAAGCTGCAGGACAATTCTGTGAATCCTTTCAGAATGATGCAGATCATCAACAGGTACAAATGTGTTACTCCAGTATTCATTTTCCTCTTCTTAGTGACACAACAATGATTTTACTCAAGGCAGTAACTCATCTTTCTCAAAGGCATTTCTTGGGGCGCCTGGGTAGCTCAGTCAGTTAAGTGTCGGACTTCGGCTCAGGTCATGGATCTCTCAGTTTGTGAGTTCGACCCCTACGTTGGGCTCTGGGCTGACACCTCAGAGCCTAGAGCCTGCTTCAGATTCTTTGTCTTCCTCTCTCTGCCCTCCCTCCCTTGCTCTCTTTCTCTCTCTCTCTCTCTCAAAAATAAACATTAAAATTTTTTTTAAAAAAAAAGGCATTTCCCAGTCTCTCTTGAAGTTGGTGTACTATGTGACCAAGTCTGACCAATGAAATGCAGGTAGAAGCATTATAGGGTACTTTGGGGGAATCTCCCTAAAAAGAAAGAAAAGATCTTAGTCCCTCCCTTTTCACCTTTCTTCTGCCTGGAACTTGAATTCTAATAGACCTCTTGAACCATGAGACAATAAACCAAGGATAGCTCCATTGTTATTCAGGACCTGAATGCCTTTTTTCTTTTTTTTTTAAATGTTTATTTATTGGCACGCCTGGGTGGCTCGGTGGGTTAAGCAGCTGACTTCAGCTCAGGTCATGATCTCACTGTCCGTGGGTTCGAGCCCCGCGTCGGGCTCTGTGCTGACTGCTCAGAGCCTAGAGCCTGTTTCAGATTCTGTGTCTCCCTCTCTCTCTGCCCCTCCCCCGTTCATGCTCTGTCTCTCTCTGTCTCAAAAATAAATAAACATTAAATGTTTATTTATTTATTTTGAGAGACAGAAGGGGCACAGAGCGGGAGAGAGAGAGAATCCTAAGCAGGCTCCGAGCTGCCAGTGCAGTGCAGAGTCTGATGCAGGGCTTAAACCCACGAACAGGGAGATCATGATCTGAGCCGAAACCAAGAGGTGGCCACTTAACTGACTGAGCCACCCAGGTGCCCCAGGACCTCAGTTCCTTCTATCTTGCTGCCCCATCTAGCTTATTGCCTCACGGTGCAAGATAGCTGTTAGAAATCCATGCAATGCTTCTCATTAGGTTCTGTTGCATATAACAGACTAAGTCCCCCCCAAAAAGTAGCAAAACAAGACAGAAGTTTTTATCTCTCAAAATTTTTTTTTTTCCTCGGTGCCTGGCTGACTCAGTCAGAAGAGCATGTGACCCTTGATCTAGGGATTGTGAGTTTGAGCCTCATGTTGGGTGTAGAGATTACTTAAATAAACTTAACAAAAATTTTTTTCTTTAAGAGAGAAATAAAGTCCTGTCTAACTTATACAACCGTTATGTGGGGTTTTGTCTATTACAAGCAACTGAACTGAATCATCCATCAAGTAAGCTAGAGTGGGCACTGGAGTATATTGGAGGAGTCAGTGATGGGGCCAGTTCCTGGCTCACTGTGAGTAAGGGTACTGTCCCATGGGAATCTGCCCCCCACCTTCAGAATCTTCACAAAATTGTCAGGGCCTTCCACCAAGCAAACTAGGTAGAGAGATTCCACCTGAGCTACTTCTGAGAGAAAGGCTGAAAGGGTGTTACTCTAAACGTTGCCTCCCCATTGAGCATAAGACTTCAGGTTCCATCTGGAATGGTCCCTGCTTCTTTGTTTCCTCACCCTCTCTCGAGGGCCTAGAATCTAGACCGCCACTATCCATATCCATAAGCCATATATGCAATTTAAAAATTTCTAGTAGCCACATTAAAAAAAAGTAGGGGCGCCCTGGTGGCTCAGTTGGTTAAGCGTCCGACTTCAGCTCAGGTCATGATCTCACAGTTCCTGGGTTCGAGCCTTGCATCGGGCTCTGTGTTGACAGCTCAGAGCCTGGAGCCTGTTTTGGATTCTGTGTCTCCCCCTGTCTCTCTGCCCCTCTGCTGCTCATGCTATCTTTCTCTCTCAAAAATAAATAAACGTTTTAAAAAACATTAAAAAAAAAAGTAAAAAGAGGGGCACTTGGGTGGCTTAGTTGGTTAAGCATCCGACTTTGGCTCAGGTCATGATCTCACGGTTTGTGAGTTTGAGCCCTGCATCAGGCTCTGTGCTGACAGTGCAGACCCTGCTTCGGATTCTCTGTCTGCCCCTCTCTCTTCCCCTTCCCCGCTCACAATCTCTCCCTCTCAAAAATAAATAAACGTTAAGAAAAAGTAAAAAGAGATAGGTAAAGTTTATTTATTTGTTTTGAAAGAGAAAGACAGAGAGAAAAAGAGCTTGAGTGGGGGAGGGGCAGAAAGCGGGAAAGAAAGAGAGATTCCCAAGGAGGCTCTGCGCTGAAAGATCACAGCCTGAGCCAAAGTCAGGCACCTAACCAACTGAGCCACCCAGGCATGCCTGGTAAAGTTTATTTTAATAACACAGCTTACTCAAGCCAGAATATGCAAAATACTATCAATTTCAACATAATCAAGGTAATCAGTATAAACAGAATCATTATAAACTGTATTGGATCATATGTAATCAATAGAAAAATTATTAACAAAATGTTTTACATTTGGGATGCCTTGCTGATTTAGCCAGTAGACTATGTGACTCTTTCTTTTAACGTTTATTTATTTTGAGAGAGAGCATACGCCAGCAGGGGAGGGGCAGAGAGAGAGGGGGAGAGACAGAGTCCTAAGCAGGCTCGGGGTGAAGCCTGATGCAGGGCTCGATCTCATGAACTGAGAGATCATGCCCTGAGCCTAAATCAAGAGTCAGGTGCTTAACCAACTGAGCCACCCAGCTGCCCCGAGTATGTGACTCTTGAGCTCCAGCTTATGAGCTCGAGCTCTACATTGGGTATAGAGTTTACTTAAAAAAAAAAAAAAAAAAAAAAGATATTTAATGTCTTTTTTTGTTCCAAGTCTTTGAAATCCAGTGTACATTTTACACTTACAATGCATCTCAATTTGGGCTGGCTACATTCAAGTGTTCAATAGTTCCACGTGGTTGTAATTTGCCTCTGTTTATAATCTCATGGTGAGGTTTTTGCCTCTCTGCCTGACTCTTTTGGATTGATGCATGAAAAAAAAAAATTAAAAAAAAAAATTTTTTTTAAATGTTTAGTTTTGAGAGAGAGAGAGAGACACACACACATACACAGAGAGTGAGCGGGGGAGGGGCAGAGAGAGAGGGAGACAGAATCTGAAGCAGGCTCCAGGCTCTGAGCTGTCAGCACAGAGCCTGAGGCAGGGCCCTAACTCACAAACTGTGAGATCATGACCTGAACCAAAGTCAGGCACCTAACTGACTGAGCCACCCAGGTGCCCTGATGCTTTTTTTTTTTTTTTTTGCAGTGTTCTCGGACCTTTTAGATCTTCTTTGCCTCTTGGTCCATATAGTCATGGACCAGCCCCATCTCCATTCCGTGCCTCACCTGGACGACCTGATGTCTAAAAGGGAAGTTCCTCTGGTGCTTTTCAGTTATATGGCTGATCCTTCACACTGGCAGTCTCACACCATTGCTACCCAAATGCCAAGAGTTAAGATCTAGCAAAGGAAACAGAAAGCTCGGGAGGCAGAATCACCTGATGAGTGAGGTTATTCTTGATGTTAATCACTTGGGAAACTGGCAAGTCCTCAGATTGGAAATCAAAACTGGGACACAGGGTAAGGTCAGGTGCAGAAGGGCTTTCTCTCTTGGCTCTCAGTTGCCCAATGGATATATGAAGTCATCATATTGCTCTTGGCACCTAAGGACAGGCAAGGACCTGGAGTAGGAGGGATCAAGGCCAGGGCTGGTGCAGTTGTATGAATTCCTGTGGATAGAACTGTGATTTTCAAACAGCGCTCTCTGAAGCTCCTCGTTTGTGGAGATCCTCTGGGGGCTACGTGGAATAGGATGTAAAGGGAGTGAAGGGGATGCCTAGTGGATAGAACTCTATGCTCTCCAAGCCCTCCCTCAAACTGAGCAGGGCTTCTTTTATCTACTCAGACATTAAGGTTTTGCATAGTAATTTATTTTTTATTTTTTATTTACTTATTTATTTTTTTTTTACCGTTTATTTATTTTTGATACAGAGAGAGACAGAGCATGAATGGGGGAGGGGCAGAGAGAGAGGGAGGCACAGAATCGGAAGCAGGCTCCAGGCTCTGAGCCATCAGCCCAGAGCCTGACGCGGGGCTCGAACTCGCGGACCGCGAGATTGTGACCTGAGCTGAAGTCGGACACTTAACCGACTGAGCCACCCAGGCGCCCCAGTAATTTATTTTTTAAACACCTCCACTACTTAAAAGGAAAAAGCCCAAAAACCTGAAAATGACTGAGATAGGAAAAAAACAAAACAAACAAACAAAAACCCTGATGCTCAGAGAGGGTAGGTGATTTTCCTAAGATTACACAGCTAGTCAGTGGTAAAGCCAGAATCCAAAGGTCCAGGTCTATCTCATAAAGCTAAGCTCCTTTTACAAGAGACATAGGTAATTTCCTTGGCTCACTACAAAGATATGTGGTGCTTAGAGAGTCCAGAAACTAAGGAGAGATCTCATGGTAGAATGAAGCTTTCACATGTAGTGGTAGGATCTGGGCATAATGAACTCCTGCTGAGAATGTCCCCTAACAAAGGAGAGCAAGTCTTAGGGCTCTGCAGAAGAATTTTGACATTTTTATTTTATTTTTTAAATGTTTATTCATTTTATTTTTATTTTTTATTTATTTATTTTTTTAAACATTTTCTTTATTATTATTGAGAGAGACAGAGTGTGAGCAGGGGAGGGGCAGAGAGAGAGGGAGACACAGAATGGGAAGCAGGCTCCAGGCTCCGAGCTGTCAGCACAGAGCCCGATGCAGGGCTCGAACTCTCAAACTGCGAGATCATGACCTGAGCCGAAGTCAGACGCTTAACCGACTGAGCCACAGGGAGAGAGAGAAAGAGAGACAGAGAGAGAGAGAGAGAGGAGAGAGAGAGAGAGAGAGAGAGAGAGAGAGGGAGACAGAGGATTCAAAGCAGGCTCTATGCTAACAGCAGAAAACCCAATGCAGGGCTTGAACTCACAAACTGCGAGATCATGTCAGATGCTCAAATGACTGAGCCACCCAGGTGCAACATTTTTACTTATTAAAAAGCAGTATTTTAGGGGGTGTCTGGATGGCTCAGTTGGTTAAGCACCCAACTTCGGCTCAGGTCATGATCTCGCGGTTCGTGAGTTTGAGCCCTGCGTCAGGATCTGTGTTGACAGCTCAGAGCCTGGAGCCTGCTTCAGATTCTGTGTTTCTCTCTCTGCCCCTCCTCTACTCTCTTTCTCTCTCTCTAAATAAACATTAAAAAAAAACAGTATTTTTTTTTTATGAAGAAGAAAAAGTATTTGAAATATGTCAGAAGACTGAAGTTTGAGTCAACATGCCTTCCCTAGGCTCTTCAAACTTGCATTATCTTTGTCTATTTGTAATATCTGGAGGTCAAGACTTATGCCTTAAGGGGCTTATAGCTGCATATGAGCATATTCTCAGGGCCACATCCAGCTGTTCTCCTTCCAAACTGAACATTCAACATACTTTTTCAGTAAAAAAGAGAAGGTAGGGGGCGCCTGGGTGGGTGAGTCAGTTGAGCATCGGACGCCTGATTTCGGTTCAGGTCATGATCTCAGGGTCATGGGATTGAGTCCCTCATTGGGCTCTGTCTGCACTGAGCATGGAGCCTGCTTGGGATTGTCTCTCTCCCTTTCTCTCTGCCCCTCCCCTGCTCACACCCGCACTCTCTCTCTTTCTCTCTCAAAATAAAACATAAAAAAAAAAAAAAAAAGAAATAAAGGAAGGAGGAAAGGGAGGGAGAGAGAGAGGGGAGGGAAGAAAGGGAGTGACTAACATGAGACAAAGCCATGCAGGCCTCCTTAGTATTCCTGCAACACACTCAGCATGTTGCTGCCTCAGGGCCTTTGCACTCCTCTCTCTTTCCCTCTCCTCCAAAAGCTCACACCTAACCCCTTTCCTTCACTGAGGTTTCTGCTGAATGGAGAGGGTTTCCTTGACTACCTTATCTAAAAGCCTTAACCCTGCTTTTTCTTCATAGCATTAATCAGCACCTAACATATACTTACTTAAAATATATATATATCATTAAACTTTATTTCGCAGTTTTGAGGAGTATTGGTCAGGTACTTTATAGAATGTTAATATTTACTTTTTTTGTATCATCTCCATTTCTCCATTAGAACATAGGCTCCCAAACTACAGAGAGTTTTGTTCACTGTTGTATTCTCAGAAAATACAACAATGCCAGGCACATAGGGATTTCTCAATAAATGTTGAATGGAAGAATAACAAAATAAATCATGGCCCAGACATAGGGGGCGGGGGGCTCAGAAACACAGGCCATCTTCTAGAGGGCCCAGAGATGAGGGTGAATGCAGCTGCCCTTGGGGTGCCTGTCATTTGTCTGGGTTCACATGGCAGAGCACAGCAAGTGTTGGCAGGGCCAATAGAAGTTCCAAGGAATGCATTAATCATCTTGGCAGGACCCTGGAGGCCTAGGGAAGTGTGGGACATAGGCCGAGCCATGAATCTTGGTCTCACCCATGATTTCTTTTTTTAAAGTAAGCTCTGTGCTCAATGTGGGGCTTGAACTCACAACCCCAAGATCAAGAGTCACATGCTTTATCAGCTGAGCCAGTCACGTGCCCCAAGATTTTTTTTTTTTAATTTTTTTTTTAACATTTATTTATTTTTGAGACAGAGAGAGACAGAGCATGAACGGGGGAGGGGCAGAGAGAGAAGGAGACACAGAATCGGAAGCAGGCTCCAGGCTCTGAGCCATCAGCCCAGAGCCCGACGCGGGGCTCGAACTCACGGACCGCGAGATCGTGACCTGAGCCGAAGTCGGACGCTTAACTGACTGAGCCACCCAGGCGCCCCAAGATTTTTTTTTTTAACCCAAGCACCTGCAATCATTTATTTAATCAATGCAGTTTTAATGGGTCCCACAATTAGTATAACCAAGTGCCTGTTGGTTCGCCTTCAACAAGACTTGACCACGGTCACCTTTGCTAGAGTCGGCATGCCCTGGCTAAAGAGGTACTTCAGGATGGCCACTTCTGGCCATACCACAGCGTCCCTGTTTCTGAAGAGGTGATCGTATTAGTCGTGGGGAGAGAGGGTTTCTAAGTTACTGTTCCAAAGAGAATCCCAAAATTCAGTGACTTTAAGAACAAAGAAGCTGATTTCTCTTTTGCATAACATCTGAGATGAGTGTCTAGGTCAGTAAGTAACTTTGCCTCTTGAGGTTATTTAGAGGCCAGGTTCCTTCCTATGGTTCATCCATCTGCTATGGTCTCATCTCCCTGGTTGAAGCTGGTCCATTGCTTTGTCCAGATTCCAGCAGTGGGGAGGTAGGAGGAGACCCTGTGTCCACCCACATTTAGAACTTTGAGGCCAAGTTCAAGAAATGTAGATTGAACTGTAAGTCCTTTTAGGATAATGATTGATTAAAAATTCATCTTTATGGGGCGCCTGGCTGGCTCAGTCGGTTAAGCGTCCGACTTCAGCCCAGGTCATGATCTCTCAGTCCATGAGTTCGAGCCCTGTGTCGGGCTCTGTGCTGTCAGTTCAGAGCCTGGAGCTTGCTTCGGATTCTGTGTCTCCTTCTCTCTCCACCCCTCCCCCACTCACGCTCTGTCTCTATCAAAAAATGAATAAACGTTAAAAAAAATTTTTTTTTAATTCGTCTTTATGGGGCACCTGGCTGGCTCAGTCAGTACAGCATGTGACTTGATCTCAGGGTTGTGAGTTTGAGCTCTATGTTGGGTATGGAGATTACATAAAAATAAAATCCTTAAAAAATTTCATCTTTGCATCTTAAATTCCCAGTATCTAGCACAGTAACTACACATAGATGTTGCTAATAAATATACGTTGAAGTTTGTGTTAGTTAAGTTTCTTTTAGTTGCAAGAAAATATTATTGAGAGGTGAGTGGAAAGCTTCTCTGGGTGACTCCTAGAATTGACAAAAAGGAGCTCAGTACAAAGTCTCAGAAAGAACGGGAAATGGCACAGCTACAGGGGCCTCGGCAGCTGGTTCATGGACATTTTCTGTAGGGCAATATTCTGGATTCAGCTCCCAACACTGAGGCTTGGTTGTTATTGATTCATTGAATGCTCCAGATCCACCAGCAAGAGAATGTGGCTGTCCCAGGCCGGGCCAGCTGTCATTCCCTCTCAGTCAGCCCTAGCCAGGAGCTGGGAGGAAAAACACAGACAAGAACCCTGGTCACCAGCCTGAGAACATTTCCAGAGAAGGGAAAATTGTCCCATGAATTATTATCCAAATGCCTGACCACACCCTAGTTCAGGAAGCCTCACAAGCTTGTTTGTTAGGTGGGGATACAGCAGCCAAAGAATAGGACAAGCTATTCAAAGTAGCTGAGCCTTGGAGGTGGTTTTGAAAATGTGTAGAGCTTGGAACACGCACTAGGCAGTGGTAATCTTGGCAGGGTCCCAGTTTGTTACTTTCATGCTTTGCAAATTTTCCAGGAGACTCTGGCAGGTACCTTGAGGGTCTGATGACCTCCCACCATAAGCGTGGGTCTACGTGTTTCAGTGGGACATGGATCTTCTGCCTTCTTCTGCCTGTGCTTGGACCTGAGGGATGAATGGAAGCTCAGTCTAATCTCTGTTCTACCATTAAGACTATACCTTGGCTTCTTGCTCTTCCCTGAGCCTTCTAGAAGCACGGGGCCTCCAGTTCTGCTAAGCAGTTGGCTTATGTGTCTTATTCCAGAGGGGCTGACTACTGGAACAACATTATTCCAGAGCAAGCCCCATACCAAGAGCCACAAGTCATCTGCCCCAACCTTCCTGGAGATGCCACTGTGCCCTGACTATACGCTTCCCACAAATTCGAGACACAGATATCTTATATTCTGCCGGGAGTAACCTCATGATCCTACAGCATGTCGAAGTTAGGAAGGGAGCATGTTGTTAACTATCTCTCAGTCTCCCCAGTCGGGTTTAAAATTAGGAAGACTGCTCAGTCAGCCTCTATCACACAGCTGGAAAGATTAGTAAATTATCTATTTGCATGAGGAACTTGGACAGCTTGGCTCAGCTGCCTTAGAAGGAATCAGATACAATTATCTGGCAACTAGCCAGCCTAGATTAGTCAGTCTGACAAAAGGCTTCCCAAACTGGCTTGAATTAATGAAAAGGAAAGTGTTCTGCCTACATTTTTAATTTAATTTTATATTTTAGTATTTATTTTTGAGAGAGAGACAGAGTGCGTGTGTGTGCATGCGAGCAGGGGAGGGGCAGAGAGTGAGGTCTACAGATGGTCTGAAGCGGGCACTGTGCTGACAGCAGAAAGCCTGACGGAGGGGCTCAAACTCACAAACAGCGAGATCATGACCTGAGCTGAAGTTGGGCTTAACCGACTGAGTTACCCAAGCGCCCCTTATTTTAAGTAATCTCTATACCCATCATGGGGCTCAAACTCACAACCCCAAGATCAAGAGTTGGATGTTCTTCCGAATAAGCCATCCAGGCACCCCAGGTTCTGCCTACTCTTGGGTGCCACTCATTCCTTTTGAACTCTCATTCATGGCCCTGCATAATGATATCTGGTTTCTAAGTGTGACGTTGGGCTCACCCGGTTTGAGTTACCCATGAAGGTGGTACAAGGGTTTGAGAGGTATACTGGTTATCTATTGCTGTGTGACAAATTACCCCAAAACGTAGCAGTATAAAACAACATTTATTATCTCAGTTTCTGTTGTCAGGCATCTGGCCACAGCTTATCTGGGTGTCTCTTGTTCAGGATCTCTCACAAGGTTGCGGTCAGTTTGCTGGCTGAGGCAGCAGTCATCACAAGGCTCAACTAGGGTAGGATCGGCCTCCAAGTTCACTCCTGTGGCTGTTGGTAGGTCTTGGGTCCTCTCTATTTGTTGACCAGGCACATCGTCTCCTTGCCATATGGGCCTCTCTGTAGAGCAGCTCACACCATGGCAGCTGGCTTCCCTCCTCAGAGTGAGCAAATGAGAGAGAACAAGAGAGAACACCCAAGATGGAAGCTGCAGTCTTTTTGTAAACGAATCTTGAATATATCATTGTATCACCTTTGCTGTGTTTTATTGATTAGAAGTGAGTTACTAGCTCCAGTCCATACTCTAGAGGAGGAGACCATCCAAGAAGTCATTGGGGGTCATCTTACAGGCTGCCTACCACAGAAGTGTCAAAGACGGAACGCCAATAGAGGTTTGTCAGTTCTAGGAGATGTCAGGACAAAGGAGTGAGGTATTTATCAAAGTCAAGGACTTGAGGTTGGAGCCAGGAAGCTGGGACATTAGGGTAGAAAGGCCAAGCAGAAGAGCCAGTTTGGGAAAGGTTTCGGGGAAGAAGACCAGAGATAATGTGTCATTCTCATCACCTCATTTCAAGGGGTACTTACTATTCACAAGGTATCATTGGTGATGTTGACCATTTTGTTCAAATTGTACTAGCTTTCACCATTGGAAGCCGTTCTCGTTGACTTGTCTGTTGCTTTGACATACTGCCATCATTGTGGTGTTTTTGAGTTCCTTTTTTGGAGAGTAGCATTAGAAACCAAGATCTGGGGGTGCCTGGGTGGTTCAGTCGGTTAAGCGTCCGACTTCAGCTCAGGTCATGATCTCGCGGTCTGTGAGATTGAGCCCCGCGTCGGGCTCTGTGCTGACAGCTCAGAGCCTGAAGCCTGTTTCGGATTCTGTGTCTCCCTCTCTCTCTGACCCTCCCCCATTCATGCTCTGTCTCTCCCTGTCTCAAAAATAAATAAACGTTAAAAAAAAAAATTAAAAAAAAAAAAAAGAAACCAAGATCTGGGTGCTGAGTATGTTCAACTCAACTGTATTTTCAAACTTTATTTCCTCACCTAAGATAAAATGTGCTATACTTTTTCAAAGGCTTGCTTTTGTTTCCATTATGGGTTCTTAATTTCTTTGTATACTTTGTGGGCTTTTTTCCAGGGGTGGGGAGGAGGAGAAGGAGAATCTTAAGCAGGCTCCATGCCTATTGTGGAGCCCAATGTGGGGCTTGATCTCATGACTGTGAGATCATGACCTGAGCCAAAATCAAGAGTTGGATGCTTAACCAACTGAGCCACCAGGCACCCCTCTTTGTACACTTTGATATGCATTTTCTCTTCTGCTTTCTCTCTACATATAAAGGTGCTTCAATGGACTTTGGTTGGACTGATGTCCATGGTTTGTCACCACTAGATTTCTCAGTCACATTTACTGTTTCATGTTTAGACTTAAGCTCCCATAGTCATTTCTCTCCTTCTGAATGTAAGGGTATTGATTGCCATTTTGCAAAATGAAACTATAACATTTGCTTTGAGTTTGTAAGCCTATAAAAATTGGAATTCTGGGGGTACCTGTGTGGCTCAGTCACTTGAGTGCCTGACTTCGGCTCAGGTCATGATCTCACGGTTTGTGAGTTTGAGCCCTGCGTCGGGCTCTGTGCTGACAGCTCAGAGCCTGGAGCCTGCTTTGGATTCTGTGTCTCCCTCTCTCTTTGACCCTCCCCTGCTCATGCTCTGTCTCTGTCTTTCAAAAATGAATAAACGTTTAAAAAATAAGTAAAGTAAGATAATTAGAATTTTGTAAACCCATTGGAGGGGAAGGAGAAAGGCAGTCAGCTGGACACCCAGGGACCTGGGTTGAGTTGGGACCCTAAACGAGGGTCCACTGAGTTTCATGGAGATGTGTCCTTTTTTTTTTTTTTTCTTAATAAAAAGCCTGGATCAAAGGAAAAGGGAGCAATATTTATGGTGTTTTTTAAAATTTATCTCTGTGGCTATTGCCCTGAAACCCAAATCCCTTTCCCTTTGGTTTAATAAACACAAACTGAGCTTTTACAGAAAGAGCTTTTAAAATAAACACACACACACACACACACACACACACACATACGCACACAAATGAAAACATGAAAGTATAGATTTTGTACAAACAGCATAAAAATGGTGAGCTAGCAGCACAGTTTTCTTGTCCTGAGATAACCATGATCTTCCCAACTTTCCTTATTACAGGCCTGGGATTCTTCGAGCCCTCATTTCTATCTCTCAACCTGAGGGGGAGGAGGAGGGCCAGTATTGCTGGTCTGATGGGAGTCTGAGATCTTTCCCTGGCCTTCCTGAGAATGAGCTTCCATTTGCCTCTCAGACCAGCCTGGGATGCCTGGTGACCTGCGTGCTTCTCTGGCCTTCTGAGTCTCCTTGATTCCCAGCTTATTGATTCCGGGTCTCATTGCCTGGACTTCAAATCAGCTGGGCCTAACTTTCCAAATGTCTTTCCAGCAGGTCGTGATAAGTCTGGTTATACTCTTCCATGGAGCTATGTCCCGTGATAGCTTTAAGTGTAGTGTTCCCGTTGACAATGTGGTCTCTGGAGGCCACTTTCTTCGTAACTTAGAACCCATCCCTTTTCCTGGGTGTGGTCACTGGTCTTTCCTTTCTAGGCCTCCTCGTGGCCCTCAGGCAGGTTCTTCTTTTAGCTCCTGAAATGTTCAGTTCCAAGGATATGTGTGAAACTGAGAAGATTGACCTGCTGAAGCTCAACAATGGCAAGTATTCCAAGTTGTTCTCATTTTGTTCCTTAAAGTCCTTCTGACCCTAATTGGTTTTTGCAATATGAATCGCTATAGTTCAACATCTAAAAAAATACCCGAAACGTCCAACAAGGCACTTGCTAAGGCAGAGATACAATGGGCTGCCCCCTGAAGGGGTAACCGGAGATGCCAGCCTCTCCTATGTGCCTAGTTGATTATTTAGCAGGTTAGAAGTGAGGACAAGAGTGAACATTCCTCTAGAGGATCCCATGGTGACGGACTCGAATGAAGTGGCAGGGTTACTTGTATACCTTGCATTTTCACAGTTTGGGAGAATGGATTGAGTGGCACTATTCAAACTGGTTTCCATAAGGGTCCTATAAGTGAGGGGATGTCTTAGCAATGTTTAATCTATACGGTATATAAATATCACTCTTGACTTGGTCACTAGGGGGAAATCACAGCGAACTATAAATGGAAAGTCCTGACTAATGCTGATTCAATGGGAGTTATATTCACAATTTCTCCCTTTCCGTGAAGTATCTGTTGCTACTGAGATAGCCCACTGGTGTAGTCATTGAGCGTTTGCTGCTGATCCCTTGACACCATCTAAGTTAAATACAGACTACATCGAGAGAAGAGAATGCCTTGGCGTTGGCAAAGGGAACTTGGTAAGCCTATTTTCTTCTTTCTTTGGAGATTTACACTGACATTTACTCTAATTGTTCTTGCAGTTTCATCCATCACAATAGAAGCTAGTGAAAGGGTATAAAAAGCTTCTCGGTGTTCCTTTGCTACAAAGATTTTTTATTTGTGATTACTTTCCTCTGGAAAGGAAAAAAATCCTCCTTGGAAGCCCGATGGTACTAACAAATGTTAAGCAGAGGGCAAGGTCCCTCTCAGGCATAGGAAGGTCCTATCTGAAGAGAGGATCTGAGGCCACTTAGCCACGTGGCATTACAGCCAGCACTCAGTTGAGCATTTTTTGCTGAGCCATTGGCTCTGTTCTCCGACCCAGGCCTTAGCGAGGCTTATACCGACGTAATTGCATCTGCTCCAGACCTCCTTTAAAAACTGTAAATCTTCCAGATTGCTGCATTTCTCAGCTTTCCACTAAAAGCATACTTTTTGCTAACCCGTTGGACATGTATCTCAGGGAAAACAGAGGCTGGGGTTTTGCCGTAGAAGGGTATGGGATCACACAAACCAGAGCTGGATGATTTTATCTCGGGTTAAGAACTGGAGAAAAACAGTCTGTATTTTAAATCCTGTACCTTAGCGAAAAATGCAATCGCTGTTGAAGAGTGTATCAATTATTAAGTGTGGAGCCAATGCTATTTTGGTTGCATCTACGAGAAGATCATTTCCAGGAATACCATAAGCTTTGTTTCAGTCAACTCCAGCCCCAATCTTTCCTCTGAGGCAGAAATAATAGCAGTGGGCATTGGTGGGGGTGGGGAGGAGGGCTGGGATTGTGGGGCAGGGAAACAAGATTGTTACAGGGACAGAAGGGTAAGAACAGCAGGTGTTTTTCAAAGCAGACTCCTAAACTAGTTAATTTTGGTTCATTAATGTTGATAAAGGCAGCTCTCTTCTTTGCAGAATGGATAGAACGCAGCAGGGAACTTTCATTCATTTTGAAAATGTCTTTGATTTTTCTTGTGTGTAGAATCCTTTCTTGGGCTGTTTGAATATGCCCTGTGATGTGGTAAGGGGCAAAGTGGGGGAATCCCTCTCTCTCTGCTTGGCTCTCCCACTTCCTTCCTGTCTGGGCTCAAAGCCTGCTTTGCTGGAAAGCTTCTCCTGCTGATCTGGAACACCCAATCAGCCAGTAGGGTCTCTGAGATGCCAGTCTACCATCAGGGCAAGAGCCTTTTAGATTACTTTCCATATTTTCTATAGTTCCTGAGCCAAGATACACAGAACCTCCTGGATCCACATCCAACCCTTTCTGGACAGTTTTATTTATTTTTTTGGTAATAATTTTGAAGTGTTTAATTCAATCATGGCCAGTTTTTTTCCCTTGAAGCCTCTAGTCTGCTTCCACAATATGTCTTTCCTCCAAGGACAGGTACAGGTGGATGACGGGACCCAGACACGAATAGAACTGATTCCAAGAATTTTTCTAATGAAAGCATTTGCTAGGTAAGGACTTCAGGGTTGGGGCCTGACCCAGGGTTGGGGCCTGCTAAATGAGTAGAACTTCTGCAGTGCTTTTAATGCTAGGAAGCTGGCATATGCTGTAGGTCTGGGGGAAAACAGTGCCAAGATCTTCTCTGCCAGTATGCCAATAATTTAATGAAACTGAAGTGGCTTTTCAGAAAGAGCTTGTTTTTTTCAAGTTGGTCATTTCTTTTTTAAAAAAAAAAATTTTTTTTTAATGTTTTTATTTATTTTTGCGACAGAGAGAGATAGAGCATGAGCAGGGGAGGGACAGAGAGAGAGAGGGAGACACAGAATCGGAAGCAGGCTCCAGGCTCTGAGCTGTCAGCACATAGCCCGATGCGGGGCTTGAACCCACAGACTGTGAGATCATGACCTGAGCCAAAGTCGGATGCTTAACCGACTGAGCCACCCAGGCGCCCCTCAAGTTGGTCATTTCTAACTTCACTATTATGTATACACTGACACTGCCGGTTCAGCACGCAGAGAACATTATTATTATTACCATTATTTTAAAGTACCATTTTAAAGTAGCCTCCATGCCGATTATGGAGCCCAGGGTGGGGCTTGATCGAGACCTAAGCTGGGATCAAGAGTCAGGTGCTTAACTGATTGAGCTACCCAGGTGCCCACAGAGAACATTATTTTAAGCATTCCTGTTTTGATTTAGAACATTATTTTAATCAAAAACAATAGTCATTTATTCCCTCATTCAACATACAGTTATTGCGCTTCAGCAAGGAGCCCAGTGCTGTTCTAGGAGCTGCTCTAGGACGTTGCTGTGAACCAGTCCCCAGGCCCGTTCTCGAAGGGAGTGAGCAGAGTCTGATGGGGGAGACAGATGATAAACAAGTAACAGGTAGATGAACAAGAGAATTCTTTTTTTTTTTTTTTTTTTTAATTTTTGAGACAGAGAGAGACAGAGCATGAACGGGGAGGGTCAGAGAGAGGGAGACACAGAATCTGAAACAGGCTCCAGGCTCTGAGCTGTCAGCACAGAGCCCGATGCGGGGCTTGAACTCACGGACCGCGAGATCATGACCTGAGTCGAAGTCGGCTGCTTAACCGACTGAGCCACCCAGGCTCCCCAAGATGATTCTTTTTAAAATCGTGATAAGGGGATAAAAAAAAATAGGCTCATACACTAGCATGGGTGTTCGGGGAAGGCCTCTCCAAGGAAGTGACCTTTGAACTGAGACTTGAGAAACAAGGAGGCAGCCACATAATGCTCTGGGTCAGAGTGTTCCAGGCAGAGGGAGCAGTGGGTGCCTGGTCCCAGATGTAACTGAGCAGAGGAAGCAGGATACACCAAGAACTGGCCCAAGGGAAAGAGAATTTGGTAGGAGGACATGTACTGAGAATTTTTCTTTTTTGAACTTTTTTTTTTTTTTAAACTGAAAACATAATCTTTGAACTCAGTTAAAAGAAAAAAGCACACAGAAGGTTTACAACCAATAAAAGTAGGTCTCATATTTACTCTAACCTTCCCAGTCCCTTGACTAGGAAACAATTACGCATAACTGTATTTTATGTATCCTTTCAGAAGCCTTATCCATGTATTTGTTTTTAAACGTTTATTTATTTTTGAGACAGAGAGAGAGACACAGCATGGATGGGGGAGGGTCAGAGAGAGAGGGAGACACAGAATCCGAAACAGGCTCCAGACTCTAAGCTGTCAGCACAGAGCCCGACGTGGGGCTCGAACTCATGGACTGTGAGATCATGACCTGAGCTGAAGTCAGATGCTTAACCGACTGAGCCACCCAGGCACCCCTCCATATATTTTTAAAAATTTAATTTATTTTTTATTTGAGAGAGAGAGAGAGCATGAGCAGAGCACGGGGGCAGAGGGAGAAAGAGAGAGAGAATCCTAAGCAAGCTCCATGCTCAGTGTGGAGGCTGATGTGGGTCTCAATTCCATGACCCCTGAGGTCATGACCTGAGCTGAAATCAAGAGTTGGATTCTCAACCAACTGAGACACCCAGGCACCCCAATATATCCATGTATCTTTAATATAAAGAAGGCATAATTTAACCCATAGCACAGGACTTAGCACAGTTCCCTAATTATGGACATTTAGGTACTTTCTAGACTTTTGCTATTGAAAACAGTGCAATGATCCTTAAATGTACGTCTCTATGAAATATGTGAATTTACTTGTAGGATAAATTCCTAGCGTTAAAATTGCTGGACCATGGGGCGCCTGGGTGGCTCAGTGGGTTAAGCGTCCGACTTCAGCTCAGGTCACGATCTCGCGGTCCGTGAGTTCGAGCCCCGCGTCGGGCTCTGGGCTGATGGCTCAGAGCCTGGAGCCTGTTTCCGATTCTGTGTCTCCCTCTCTCTCTGCCCCTCCCCTGTTCATGCTCTGTCTCTCTCTGTCTCAAAAATAAATAAAAACATTAAAAAAAAATTAAAAAAAAATTGCTGGACCATTAGGTGTGTGCATTTAAAATTTTAATAGGCATTGCCGAATGTGTGTTCAGCTTTTTTATACTCTAGAGAAATTAGAGGGACTCTTCATTATAGATATCATGAAGAAGTACATTCTGATCTGGTGTGAAGGAATAATTGTCAACATTCATAAATAAGCTTAAATGAAGCTCGGGGCACCTGGGTGGCTCAGTCGGATAAGCGTCCGACTTCAGCTCAGGTCATGATCTTGTAGTTCGTGAGTTCGAGCCCCGCATCGGGCTCTGTGCTGACAGCTCAGAGCCTGGAGCCTGCTTCAGATTCTGTGTCTCCCTCTCTCTCCGCCCCACCCCTGCTTGTGCTCTGTCTCTGTCATTCAAGAATGAATAAACAAAACAAAAAAAAAAGAAAAAAAATGAAGCTCAAGGTTTAAAATTTTTATTTTTATTTTTGTATTATGGACTATTTGAAATAAATACAAATGGGGAGAGATTAATATCATGAACTCTATCACTCAGCTTCAACAATTATCAACTCATGGTTAATCTTGTTTCATCTATGTCCTCAATCCACTTGCTCTTGCTTATTTTCTTAAAAAATGTTTAATGTTTATTTATTTTTGAGAGACAGAGCACAAGCTGGGAAGGGGCAGAGAGAGGGGGAGACACGGAATCCTAAGAAGGCTCCAGGCTGTGAGCCATCTGCACGGAGCCCGATGTGGGGCTTGAACTCATGAACCACGAGATCATGACTTGAGCTGGTCAGATGCTTAACCAACTGAGCCACCTAGGCGCCCCTCCCTTGATTATTTTGAAGCAAATATCAGACATTATATCCTCTCCTGCTTAAATATCTCAGGATCTGAAGGTGACTTTTTGAAGATTAGCTATCTTGTGGAATGACCCCCTTCAAGATTTGTCAGATTCTTGTCTCTGGATCAACCAAAATCGTTCCTCCCTCCCCAGGGGTATTTGATGCTTGGTAGAGAGGGGAGTCAGTGGTGAGATAACATGGTAGGCAGGAGACCCTGCATGGACTTTGGGTTTCCGTACTGGGGCTAGTGCTTCCTAGCAGCTGTGGGTCCTTAAGCAAGTCCAACCTCTTGAAGCCTCATTTCCTTATTTGGAAAGTGACGGTTAGAGGAAGAGGTTTTTGTGGAAAGCTGAGCTTGTGGTGCCACACAGTAAGGGCTCTCGGTTACTGTAAGCAGCAAGGGGCAAGGAGTGGTAGTGGGGAGAAGCGGCCATTATACCACCATCCAACATAGCAGCATAGGAATGAGGGTTGGGTGAAGATAAAGGAGAAGGGCCATTCTGTAAAAGGCACCAAAAATGTTTTTGCTGTTAATGCCGAAGAGTAGCAGAATATGCCACTCTAAAATATGCCACTTTGGCATAAGGATCACTTTGAGCTAAAAGCACTTACAAAAACATCAGCTACAAGAAGGGTGCTCTGATCTTCCCCCTTTTCTTTCTAAAAGCAGATGAAACCCCCATATGGAAGATGTCTTCCCTATACTAGGAGTTAAGTACCATTTTTATCATCAAGGATGAGAGAAGTTGAAGCGGAGAGAGTTCTGTACAAGCAGACTTTGTCAAAACAATTTGTCTTCCTTTAGCCTCCCCATATATTTTAGTTACTTTTCCGTAACTGCCTTTCTTTGTTCAACCGATATAAAAGCATTTAAGTGGGGCACCTGGGTGATTAAGTCAGTTAAGTGTTCAACTCTTGATTTCTGCTCAGGTCATGATTTTGTGGTCATGAGATCAAGCCCTGCGTTGGGTTTCACGCACTGGCATCTGATTAAGATTCTCGTGATTCCCTCAAAAAAAAAAAAAAAAAGCATTTAGGTTCTGCTACTTCCTTGGGTCTTCATTTTCTTTTTTAAGTTTTTTTAAACATTTATTTATTTTTGAGAGACAGAGCAAGAGCAGGAGCAGGGGAGGGGCAGAGAGAGAGAGGGAGACACAGAATCTGAAGAAGGCTCCAGGCTCTGAGCTGTCAGCACAGAGCCCGATGCGGGGCTTGAACTCACAAACCGTGGGATCATCACCTGAGCCGAAGTCGGATGCTTAACCAAGTGAGCCACCCAGGTGCCCCGGGTCTTTGTTTTCTTACAAGGGCTCCTAGGTCACATAAAACTTAAATTTGTATGCTTTTCTCTATTAATTTGTCCTATACCAGCTTAATTCTTAGGCCCAGTCAAAAACCCTAAAATGCTGGAGGTAAAATTATGCCTCCCCTTATAATGATTACACAGTGATCTTCTCAAAGCTGGAGATTTAAGGAAGATAGTGTTCCTTTATGATTTAAGAGCATAAAATGTCCTGGAGCAGAGAATAAGGCAGGACACTGGTGAGGGTGAAAATCCCTCTGGTGGCTTCTCACCACAGGGTTTAAGAACAGGGTTAAGAACAGGGTTTGTGTCGGGGAGCCTGGGTGGCTTAGTCAGCTGAGTGTCCAGCTTCGGTTCAGGTTGTGATTTCATGATTCATGGGTTCAAGCCTGCATTGGGCTCTGTTCTGATGGCTCACAGCCTGGAGCCTGCTTCGGATTCTATGTCTCCCTCTCTCTCTACCCTTCCCCTACTCATGCTCTGTCTCTCTCAAAAATAAATAAACATTTAAAAAAAAAAAAAAAAGAACGGGGTTCATGTGGTGGGACGGTTTTGAGGGCAACTTATTAAAAGTTGCAGTTTTATCTTGTACTTGGGTAACTGTGCATAGTAGGTGAAGTCATTAGAGTCTTTCCTTTATATAAAATTAGAGACATTGGAAGGCTATGTTTCCGTTCAAAAAACTGACCTTTTTTAAAAATTTTTTTTACGTTTATTTATTTTTGAGACAGAGCACAAGTGGGGAGGGGCAGAGAGAGAAGGAGACAGAATCTGAAGCAGGCTCCAGGCTCTGAGCTGTCAGCACAGAGCCCAACCCCACGCGAGGCTCAAACTCACAAACCATAAGATCATGACCTGAGCCGAAGTTGGACGCTCAACCAACTGAGCCACCCAGGCGCCCCGAAAAACTGACCTTTTAAAGCATCCACTGATTCTGCAGATGCTGAGAAATAAGCTGGTGTAACCATAAACACTTGGAAATAAGAAATAACAGCAGAGTGAGAGCTTTTCAAAGCAGTCAATAAGTAAGCAGCAAAGACCGATAGCGCCCACAGGGTATTTCAAATTATAAAGCTTTGGGGCAGGGTGTTCAGAGTCCCCGAGCACAACTAGTTGTGCAATGCTAAGTGATAGAGGAATGTGTGTTCCACTCAGACTCAGCAGTATGAGGGGCAGCACGTTTCACCGAATTTTTGATGTTTTAGGTTACTATTGTGATTGGTCACATTTTTTTTAAATAAAATTTTTTACATGTTTATTTATTATTGAGAGACAGAGAGACACAGAATGTGAGCAGGGGAGGGGTTAGAAGAGAGAGGGAGACACAGAATCTGAAGCAGGCTCCAGGCTCTGAGCCGTCAGCACAGAGCCCAACGCGGGGCTCAAACTCATAAACCGCGAGATCATGACCTGAGCTGAAGTCAGACGCTTATCCGACTGAGCCACCCAGGCGCCCCTGCTTGGTCACATTTTTAGATGAATCCATTTGTCTTTATTTAGAACACAGGAATAAGAGTGAGCATGGCTTGACTGGGCTAGTGGAAGCATACACAAAGTGAATTTTCTAGTATCATGCCCTGAGCTGTAGGATACCCTCATATGATCTCTTAATCCTCACGTCACCCTATGATAAAGCTACCATTCTCTCCATTCTATGGATGACAAAACCGAGCCTCAAAGAATTTGTTCCAGATCACTTAGCAAACAAATTGTGCAGCCAGAATTTCGATCTAGGGAGGGCCTTAATAACCAGTTCAGACTCGTTATTAGACAACTTGTAATTCCACAGATCTATAGTCCTTTAAGGTTCTGAACTGGGGAATGGCTTGATCAAAATGAACAGAAAGAGCTGTCTGGTGGCATAATACAGGATTCACAGAGGAAGGAAAGAACTGGAGCATGGAGAGATCAGATGGAAGGTTGTGGCAGGAAGACAGGCCCTGGAGATCGAGTGACCAGAGTTTGGAGCTAGAAAACTCGGTTCCAGCCTGGGCTGTACCATAATGCTGCTATGGGGAACCTTAGGCAAGTTATAGCCACATCTCTGACATCTTGTTACTCCTCCCTAAATAATGGGTTGATAAATTGAGACGAGACAATCTCTTGGTTCTTTCAAACTCTAAAATTCTGCCTGGTGCCTTTAAATTTTAATGCATTCTAAAGATTTATATTATGAAAGCCCTAAATATCATCCAGAATCCCGAAAAGAATTTAGATGAAATGATTCTCAAAGTAGTCTTTTGAAAGTACAAAGGAATAGAATTTTTAGTAATTCTAAGAACATAGTTTTTAAGAATATTTTCTAAACTGGATTATATTGAGACAAGCCCATCATTTCTGCATCTTACTGTTTTGTTTAAGAACGTGATTTGAGGGGGGAGAAAAAGAACATGATTTGGGTATTGCTGCGGCAGCAGTGGTTGATGATATTAAAATCAAATAAACATATTACTCTTGAAACAAATGAAATTATTTAAACCTACCTCTCTAAGAAATTTTATGAAAATATACCTAGGAGGCACAAATTATATTATCATCAAATTAATTTGTTTTCTAAGCTCAAATTTAATTTAAAATGTGATATTTCTCCAACTGGTTCAGTCAACAGACTTTAAAGGGATTTTAGATAGAGAACACAGGAAATAGATACAGTAACGTTGGAGAAAATAATTAACAAAATAGTTGTTCTGTTGCTGTGATGCTTCTAGAAGGTATTTTCAACAACTCCCTGAGGAATTGGCTCTTGCTGGAATGAAGCCAGGTTCTTCTCTCTGCTCACATCCGCAAACTTTTCTCCATTCTCATATCCTATAACAAACCATTTCCAAGCCTTGCTGAGTCCTTGGTCTCAGTGTTTTTCAGAACTGACACTGCCTCAAAAAAGAAAAAAAAAAAAAAAGGGAAAAGAAAAGAAAGAACTGGCTTTTCCTCATCTACAAAGATTTGGGTTGGGGTTCCCATTCCTGGGTGGCAGAAATGGTCTTCTCCTTAGAATAAATTGAAGGGCAAAAGAACCTTCCTGAATGAAGCTTTCATCAAGCCATTTCTGTTATTAAAACATTCAGGCATCCCATTACTTAGAGTTTGAAATCTAAATTCTGCAGTTGAGATCCCCTTCCTTTGAGCCAAGCAAATGCATTAGGTTTCTTTACAGACTTTAATCCTTTACATCTGAGATTCTATTTGGAATGCTTTTCTGCTCTCTCTCTCTGCCAGCAGATGACCACCACCTCTTGAAACCATCTATCGTGAAACTCATTTCCTTCAGGATGTTTTCCTGGTTTAGTAGCTACTTTGCAAACAAACAACTCTTGTTTTTGAGCTTTTAATCACATTAAGTGCTTTTAAGATAAATTATCCAAGTCAAGGGATAAACAACATATAGAGATTTCCATTCTTTAAGAAACCACCCAGAGGGATTTTACTTTGTGAGGAGGGATATAGGCACTTGAATTTGTAGGTGTCTTGCTTTTTAGCTGAATCCACACTAGAATCAGGGCAAAATGACTCTTTATGGTGACCTCTAGTGGGCACGGGACAATCCTACAAATTATGAAAAGTGAAGGGCAAAGTAAAACCCTTCCCAGTAACCAGCTGGTTTACTCGGCGGTCAGAAGACCGCATCCCACCCCACCCCACCCCTACCCCACCCTTATTTTCAATTCCAGTATTTGTTTTGCATTGAACAGTTTGTCTTACAACTCACCTGTTTCGCCTCTGGCGGGCACCGCGCGGGCTGGGCTACCGGTGTCGGATGTCGCGTGAATTGCAGGTAGCAGTTTAAAATAATCCCTGCCAAGTGGAACCCACTCCCTGCGCTTCGACCAGAAGGCAGGGCAGTTCGCTCTGAGGAGCCTTAAAGGGCACTTCAAGCTCCAAGAGCCAGTGCTGCAGCCGGCTCGGGGGTGCACAGGGGAAATCAAGACATTATGAAAAGGAGGGCGCAGATGAAGGCTACGGGAAAATTGTGTTCTTGCCAGTGGCAGAGCGATCCTCCTCAGACTTTCACCCCACTCTACAGAAAGCGTTCTGGGGGGGGGGGGAGAGGGTGTCCAGGAGCGGTACACGTAGGCGCCCTTTTAGGATCCGCGCCCCACAACGCTGGGGGTGGGCCCCTCCCTTCCGCGGGAGGACAGGCGGGAGGGCGACAACGAGCCTGGGTGCTGGGGTGTGTGGTCGCCTTTAGAGCGGTATGTGGGTCTCCGTGCCGCCAGAGGAAAAGCAAGTCGTCAAGAAAAGCAATTGCTGGGGTGCCTTCTTTGAGAAATCCCTTGGGGCGCTCTCAGAAACTGCGCTGGGTTCCGGATAGTTTCTGGAAGAAGCTCTCCAAACGCTGTCTGCCCCCGCTCCTCAAATCCTGCACCCCAGTCCTCACCCCTCCTTACCCTCCTGCCGCCTCCATTTGGCGGGGGGGGGGGGGGGCGGTTAAAAGGGGGCCGCCCAAGTCATCCTGATGGCCCCGGGTGGCACGCGGGAGCAGGCACCCCGGCCGCGGGGCTTAGCCGCCCCCACCCCCGGGGCTCCCCGTTGCTCCCTTCCCCGCCCCGCGGACCACTCCTGGCCGCAGCGGGCGGGAGCGGAGGGGGAGGACGGCGTCACGAGGCGGGGAGCCCGAGGTCCAGGGCGGGGCGCCGGGGAATCCCAGCCGAGCGGGCCCGGGAGGTGCGGGCGCGGGTGGGCAGAGGAGGGCGGCGCGTGGAGGGAGGTGAGCCGAGCTGAGCCGGGAGGCGAGGAGGGGGAACCGCGAGGAGGCCCCGCCCCCGCCTCGCGGAGCCGGCTCTCCGCCGCCTCCGAACCCGCTCACTTTGCCTCTCGCCTCTGGACGGCGGCGGGGCGGTTGCCGGAACCGCGGCCAGAGGGAGCGCCGGGGACCGTAAGCCATCCCGCACCGGTGCCTCCGCCCGCCGCCCGCGCCCCTCACGGGGGGCACAGCGCCGCCGCTTTGAAAGGACACCCTGGCCTCGCAGGGGGGCACCCCCCCCAAACGCTGACAGTCTCATTCCCAGCCAACGGGGCGCAGCGCTGACGCCTGAGGGGACTCCCCGGCCACCTGCAGGTACCGCCGAGCCGAGGGAGCGTCGCTAGCAGCAACGCCTGGCCGCGGAGGAGGCTAGAGCCGAGGGGTCTCCGGGTCGGCGAAGGGCAGGAGCGGAGCCCGCAGCGGGAGCCGGCCGGCCAGCCCGCGGGCCCCGACGGCGCGCTCCCCCGTCGGCCAACGGCAGGCAGGCCCCGCGCGGCGACCGGGGGGGCGGCGGCGGCCTCGGGCCTCGGGGCCTCGGGGCGGCCAGCCATGACCTTCGGGCGCAGCGGGGCGGCCTCGGTGGTGCTGAACGTGGGCGGCGCCCGGTACTCGCTGTCCCGGGAGCTGCTGAAGGACTTCCCGCTGCGCCGCGTGAGCCGGCTGCACGGCTGCCGCTCTGAGCGCGACGTGCTGGAGGTGTGCGACGACTACGACCGCGAGCGCAACGAGTACTTCTTCGACCGGCACTCGGAGGCCTTCGGCTTCATCCTGCTCTACGTGCGCGGCCACGGAAAGCTGCGCTTCGCGCCGCGGATGTGCGAGCTCTCATTTTACAACGAGATGATCTACTGGGGCCTGGAAGGCGCGCACCTAGAGTACTGCTGCCAGCGCCGCCTCGACGACCGCATGTCCGACACCTACACCTTCTACTCGGCCGACGAGCCCGGCGCCCTGGGCCGCGACGAGGTGCGACCGGGCGGTGCCGAAGTGGCCCCCTCCAGGCGCTGGCTCGAGCGCATGCGGCGGACCTTCGAGGAGCCCACGTCGTCTCTGGCCGCGCAGATCCTGGCCAGCGTGTCGGTAGTGTTCGTGATCGTGTCCATGGTGGTGCTGTGCGCCAGCACACTGCCCGACTGGCGCGCCGCGGCGGCCGATAACCGCAGCTTGGATGACCGGAGCAGGTACTCCGCCGGCCCTGGGAGGGAGCCCTCCGGGTAGGACGCACTGCTTCTCTGCCCGTCCCGTCCGTCCTGTCGCGTCTGTCCGTCCCGTCCGTCGGTCCCGTCTCCGTCCTATTTGCCTCCGGGCTGCCGAGCCAGGCTAGGTTCCCGGCCCAGCGAGGCCCCAGGCGGGGCCCCAGGCGTGGCCAGGCAGGGGATGGGTTTGTCCTCACTCCCCACTCCCTATTTACCTGGAACCAGGCGGCTCTGGTCCTTACACTAGACTCCCCTCTTTTTTTTTTTTTTTTTTTAATCTTTTAACATGTATTTACCCTTGAAAGACACAGTGAGAGAGGGGGAGAGGCAGAGAAAGGGAGACACAGAATCTGAAGCAGCCTCTATGCTGTCAGCACAGAGCCCGACGTGGGGCTCGAACTCACAAACGGGGAAATCGTGACCCGAGCTGAGGTTGGATGCTTAATCGACTGAGCCACCTAGGCGCCCCTACACTCCCTTCTTGAGGGCGAGTCGCCAGGCATGGGGAAGGGCAGGTAGAGATAAACAAGCCTCCCATCTTTTAGTTTACTTTTGAGCAAATAGCAACTAATTAGATTTCTTTAAACTTTTATTGTTAGCATTACAATTTAACCTTGGGTTAAGAGCAGTTTGAATTATTTGCCAATTTTTGGTGGTTGAAAAGATTGAAGTATTGTTATGGTGAAATGTGGTTTACTATGCACTGGCCACACATTCTAAACACTCTACATAATATGCACTTTAATGGAATTGTATTATCAAAGAGATTAACAACAAAAGACTCTAAATAATGGATGTCTGCCCTTTTCTCTCTTCTTTTCCTACCAAGTATGTAGTTAGCAAAGCACCTGTTCACTGCTTGGTACCAAAGATACACACTGTGGCTTTCAGAAGGGTCTTCAGTGTGGGGAGGGAAAAAATCACTACCTTGGAAAAGAAGAAACATTTAAACAGCCCCAAATCCAGAAACATTATTGGACTAATCTTTTTTTTTTTTTTTCCACTTTATTGGGATAAAAGGAAAATATTTTAATCTTTCCTTAGATCATGTTTACCTTTCAATAGAGATAACACACTTCTGTTTTTAGAGCTAGTGAGTTCATTTTGCATATTTGGTAGGGAATAAACAGTAAAGTTGGCTTTGAAGGGAAACAGTCTCTTGGGGGCACAAACACAAGATTGTATATTCTGTTTTACCTTTGACACTGTTTTAAGATGCCTCGTCCATTCATATTTATTTCCTTATTTATTTATTTTTCTCCTTCCATTCATTTTTAAAATTAGGTTGTGCCTGATAATCTTTTCCTGATAGAGATGTGTATGTTTCCGGTGGTATTATATGCCTTGATGTTACAGTGCATTAGTTCCACATAATAGTCTTCCTTTGGAGAGTGAAGATTGTTTTTTAATGTAAGAGGTAAATAAAATTGCCTAGTACCACAGAGTCCATTACCGATATAGTGATATCTTGGCATGATATCCAAGATACATGCGTTAAAAGGAAATTCATTAGTAGACTAATTGTGTGTAATGTATTAGGTTCTGAGTTTTTGATTTACAGATAAGAATTACTTATTTGGTACTCATCAGTACAATGAAATTAATTTATATACCTAAATACATAAATGTCCTTGATTCTTTTAGGAAACCATAGGACAATGAGCCTTGAAATGATTCACTAGTAATTGTGGAATTCTAAGGTTAGTGAAAGTTCAAGCTACATTAGCAAAGGAAACAGGAGAATTGAGTTAGACTTCCTGAGTCTGCAAAAGAAGTGAAAGAAGAAGAGGAATTCTTGATTTGTGTATATGTATTTTACGTATGTGTATAATTATTCAAGTCAGAACTGTTTCCTAGATACCCAGATATTTCAGGCAAAAGCATGTTTTTTCTTGGCTTAATGGCCCAGTTTTAAGCTTCACACTCCAAGTGTAGGTATGAAAATCAACCTCTGTAATCCCAAACAGGTAAGCTGAAGGAGCTGAGGAGGCTGGAAGTCACAGAGGGAGCCTCCCATAGGCCTCCTCCAACTGACAGGGCCTCTACGCTGGTGCTTTGACAATAGTCTCTCAAACCCTGCTTGCTTGTGTTTGCCGAAATTAGACTTTTTAAAACATCATTCTGATCATCTGACCATATTTGGCACCTACCGAATAAAGCCAAAACATTTTTCTTGTCCTTCAAAGCTCTTTATGGGTTACCCACAATCTGCCTTTCTTGACTTATCCTGTCATCATTTGCAAGCATCTTTTTTGAGTATGTGCTGTTTAAGGCACTGTTCGTACTCCAAATATTGTAACTTTTTTCCTGGTTGTTTTCTAAAGAAAAGGTGTCAAATTGCTGATGTCGGAATGAGAGGCACAATTGATTAACAATTGAGTTGTTCTGGGATACAGTCTGGCCTTCAAAGTGGAATGGGATGGAAACAAGTCATCTTTGGAAGGTTGCAGAGGTTGTGCACTGCCCAACAGTGGTGGGGGAGTGGTTGTCATTTATAAAAACTGTATTCACAACCTTTACAACCAGGTGTGCTCCACCTGAGAACATAATAAGGAGAATTTTCCAGGTAAAGAGAACGGCAGGGGCATAGGCATGAAATTTGCATATTATGTTTAGGGAGTGTGAGTCCAATGATTGAGTGAGAGGTGGAGGCACAGCAGATGTTCGAAAGCCTCAAATGAGAAGGATAATGATTTTATTTCGTAGGCAGTAGTTAGCTGTTGGCAGGGTTGGGGTAAGTAGGTTATGTATATAAAATCATGAGTGTCATGAGTTGTGCACTGCGAACTGGGGATGGGGAAGATTGGAAGCAGGAGGATGAGTTTGGAGATCTTTGCAGAGGGAAGGATTGCTCTGAGGTGGTAAGAATGGAGAAGAAATGATCTCTCTGGAAAATATTAGAAAGACTCATAATTAATCCAGGGCATTGGAAGGATACAGGCATCAGGGACTGAGTACTTGGACTTCCAGGAGCTAGGAGTACTCCCTGTCACTTGCCGGCTCCATTTGTCCATATTGGCCTGCTCACTCGTTCCTGAACCCACCCGAATGTTCCTTACTGTGCAGTCCCTTGCCTGTCGAAATTGAATCATCCATCAAGCCCAACTTAGATTCTGTTTCTTTTTTGAAGCCTTTCCTGCCTACCTGAGTAGATGTGATGTTTTCTTTTGAATTTCTTGAGGGATTTCTTATTTGTTCTACTTAGTTGCCATCTATAATGTCCTTCCTAGCATGGTAGTTATTTTTTCATATAAACATGTCCTCGTTTCTAAACTAGATGAGAGGAAAAGGCCTAGAAGGCAGCTAAATTCTATACTATTTATTATGACGGCATCTTTTAGAAAAAAAATTATTTCGGCACAATAAATGTCTACTGTTTATATTATAATTCAAAATACAGCCTTCCAGGATGATATCTTCTGTTGCATAGATTGAAGAGCTGTGTGGGGTAAGGCTGTGGGCTTCAGCTGGTGGAACTCTTAGTTGAGGAGGACAGGATCTTGTGCTAAGAATGAGAAAAAAAGTCTGTTAAATCAAGGAATGATTGTTTATTAGGTAGTGATTTTGCAAAAGGAATAAAGATAAGCATAGGATTTCTTTTTATTAATCTTTGAAATATTAGAATAGCATACAATCTCAAGTTTGGAAGAAATCTTGAGAGGTCTTCCAAATCAATAATTTGAAAGTTTTTTTCTGTATGAATATGATCTTTTTTTTTAAGGTTTATTTATTTGTCTTGAGAGAGAGAGAGAGAGAGAATCCCAAGCAGGCTCTGCACTGTCAGCACAGAGCCCGACATGGGGCTTAAACTCATGAATCATGAGATCATGACCTAAGCTGAAATCAAGAGTCCACGCTTAACTGACTGAGCCACCTAGGTACCCCATGAATATGTTCCTTTTAAATTGATTTGTTCTAGGTGATTAATAATCATATAAATAATGGTTTAAAGTCCAGACGCTATAAAAGCAAGCCTTTCTCCATCTCCTGGGCATTTACTTCTTTTCCCTAGATGTAACCAAAGTTACTTGATTTTGTGTGTCATTTTAGAGACATTTTATGTACTTACAAACATATCATAGATATTTACAAACAACACAACAAAAACAGTACAATAATACTTTTCTGAAACTTCCTTTTCAAACTAACCAACATGTCTTGGAGATTGTTCTGTATAAGTCTATAAAGAGCTACCCAGTTATTTTATGCAGCTGTATAATATTCCACTGTATGAATGTCTCATAATTTTTGGACATTTATGTTGTCTCATCTATAGAGAATGCTGCAATGAATATCCTTGTGCATGTACATTATTTTGCTTTTATCCATAGGATAAACTCCTGAAAGTTAAGACATAGGGTCAAAGGGCATGTGGATTTGTAATTTGCATAGGTAATTCCAAAGTGCTCTTCAAAAAGATGATATCGTTTTATACTCCTGCCTGCAGTGTGTGGGAAAATACGCTTTTTCTTTCTGTTTTTTTATTTTTTATTTTTAAAGTTTATTTTATTTTGAGAGAGAGAGTGCATGTGTATGAGCGGAGGAGGGGCAGAGACAGAATCTCAAGCAGGCTCACACTGTCAGCTCAGAGCCTCACATGGGGCTCTAACTCACGAACCCCCAGGTCGTGACCTGAGCAGAGATCAAGAGTCAGACACTCAAATGACTGAGCCAGCCAGGCACCTGACCCACTCTTTTAAAACCACTCATGGGGCGCCTGGGTGGCTTAAGGGTCCGACTTCAGCTCAGGTTATGATCTCACAGTTCCTGGGTTCGAGCGCTGCGTTGGGCTCTGTGCTGACAGCTCAGAGCCTGGAGGCTGCCTTGAATTCAGTGCCTCTCTCTCTCTCTCTCTCTCTCTCTCTCTCTCTCTTTCTCTTTCTCTCTTCCCCTGCTTGTGCTCTGTCACTCACAAAAAATAAATAGATAAATAAAATCACTCAGCATGGCTGCCTGTGTCATAAAAAGATACTCTATGCTAGTCAGAACTTTGAGGAAAAGGTCACATATAAAGTACTTCTCACCTTTACTTTTTGGTCCCCTTTGCCTCTGAACTTATGTCCCCTCAGCCAATCTCAGCTGTTGTGTTTTGTCTTTTGAATTTTAAATCTCTTTATGGTGCAAAGTCTTGCTGTAATTTTAATCTGTCCTTCAGAAATTATTTCTAAAAGTTGATTCATGTTGGAATTTTGATCTTTAATTTGTATTGCTTTGTGGTGTGGTAGTGAGAATCTGAGGAGATGTAAAGATGTTCAAGTTTTTTTTGCAGTGTTATTTTTAACCCAAGTTTTAAAAATGAAATACATAATCAAAATGAAACACCAAGTGGTGGAAATTTAAAAATCAATTGTATTATTTCTATTGCCTATTAGGTCAATATTGTATAAATTCAGTAGGTTTTTAAGTACTTTAAAAATAAAAAGCAATATTTGAAACTGAAGGTGAAAGTCTCAGTGCTTTTACTTTGCAGATAAGGTGGATACTTTCAGAAGCCGGTAATTAATAGATCTCTGATAGGATTGAACATAACCCTGAATCTCAGTTAAATTTTGTTCTTGCACAGTGGACTGTTTCTTTTAATATATGTACAGGGTTTTTCTATCTGCTGCCAGTTTTAGAATGCAGTGGAAACTTTCTTTTGTCAATACTCTTTTTTTAATCAAGGTGCTTTTTTTCTCCCTCAGTAAGCAAATTAATTTTCTTTTTTTTTTTTTTAATTTTTTTTTTTTTAACGTTTATTTATTTTTGAGACACAGAGAGACAGAGCATGAACGGGGGAGGGTCAGAGAGAGAGAGGGAGACACAGAATCGGAAACAGGCTCCAGGCTCTGAGCTGTCAGCACAGAGCCCGACTCGGGGCTCGAACTCACTGACCGCGAGATCATGACCTGAGCCGAAGTCGGCCGCTTAACCGACTGAGCCACCCAGGTGCCCCGCAAATTAATTTTCAATGTTGTTCTTTTTATTTTATTTTTTTTAAGTGAAAAGTTTGCTCACTGGAGTAAAGTATGGTTCTCAGTGTTGTGAAGTGAAGCGTAAACATGCCCCTCTCTCCTCAATCCCATTACCCAGTTTCTCGGTATTCTTTCCTGAAATGCCCATATAAATGTAGGTACACGCGCGCGTACACACACACACGTGTGTATAAATTATATGTACATATTATAGATATTTTTAAAAATTTATAACTGGGATCATTCTATAATGTTGTTTAACAATTTGCTTTTTTGTCTGCACATCTTGGAACTCTTTCCTCATCAGTTGGATAGAAATCTTCCTCGTTCTTTTGAAAACCTGTAGAATGTTCCATTGTATGGCCGGACCACAGTTCAGTGAACAAGCCTCTGTCCTGTCAGTAATAGTGATGGTTGTCATAGTTAAATTTATTTCATAGTTCGTATATGCTAGCTGCTTGTTAAGTTTTTACATGTAGTTTGTCATCTAAGTCTCCTGTAACAATCTTGTGAGGTGGCACCGTTACTATCTTCATTTTATGAGTGAGATTTAGAGAGGTGAAGCAGCACGTAAGCTCACAGAGTGGGTAAATGGTGACCCGGCATTTGGTTCCCATGTCCCTGCTCCATACTACTGTGGAATGTTTGGTTTTGACTCCAGTTTTTCAAAAATGCAAATGGTGGTAAAGAACAATCTTTTTCATATATCTTTTTTGCAAATTGGCGTGGGTATATATGTTAGATAAATTCTGAAGTGGAAATCGCAGAGGATTGTGTTTAAATTTTTTTTTTTGTTAATATTTTTATTTATTTTTGAGACAGAGACAGACAGAGCATGAGCAGGGGAGGGGCAGAGAGAGGGGGAGACACAGAATCCGAAGCAGGCTCCAGGCTTCAAGCTGTCAGCGCAGAGCCTGACACGGGGCTCGAACCCACAGACTGTGAGATCATACCTGAGCCAAAGTCGGACGCTCAACTGACTGAGCCACCCAGGCGTCCTGAGGATTGTATTTAAAAAAAGTTTTTTTGTCGGGGCGCCTGGGTGGCTCAGTCAGTTAAGTGTCTGACTTCAGGTCATGATCTCATGGTATGCAAGGTCAAGCCCCATGTTGGGCTCTATGCTGACAGCTCAGAGCCTGGAGCCTGCTTCAGATTCTGTCTCCCTCTGTCTCTGTTCCTCCCCTGCTCGCACTCTGTCTCTCTCTCTCTCTCTCTCAAAAGTAAATAAATATTAAAAAAAATTTTTTTTTTAAATTTTGTCAGCTATTACCAAATTTCCCTTAAACTGAGTGCGATTTAGCACTACTCTTTATTAGTGATAGTGACTGTTATAACATGAATGCAATTAATAATGAATAGAATGCTAATATTAATAAAATTTTAATAAAAAACATTTGGAAATAATCACCTTAAAAAAATTAAACAGCTTTAAAGGGGAGCCTGAGTGACTCAATTGGTTAAACATCTGACTTTGGCTCAGGTCATGATCTCAGTTCCTAAGTTCAAGCCCCACATTGGGCTGTCTGCTCCTCTCAGCACAGAGCCCCCTTTGGATCCTCTGTCCCCCTCTTTCTTTGCCCCTCCCCAGCTTGTTCTTTCTTTCTCTCTCTCTAAATAAATAAACTTAAAAAAAAAAAGAATGTCTTAAAAAATATGTAACAGCTTTTTTTTTTTTAGTTTTTTTTAAATGTTTTTATTTATTTATTTTTTATGAGACAGAGAGAGAGCATGAGCAGGGGAGGGGCAGAGAGAGAGGGAGACACAGAATCCAAAGCAGGCTCCAGGTCCTGAGCTGTCAGCACAGAGCCTGATGCAGGGCTCGAGCTCATGGACTGTGAGATCATGACCTGAGCCGAAGTTGGATGCTTAACCGACTGAGCCACGCAAGAGCCCCAAGTATGTAACCGCTTTATTGAGATATAACTCGCATACTGTAGAACTCACCTTTAAAGTGCACAATTCATGGGGCGCCTGGGTGGCTCAGTCGGTTAAGTGGCTGACTTCGGCTCAGGTCATGATCTCAAGGTTCATGGGTTCAAGCCCTGCACCAGGCTTTATGCTGACAGCTCAGACCCTGGAGCCCGAGTCTCCTTCTCCCTCTGCCCCTCCCCCACTCATGCTCTCTCTCTCTCTCTCTCGCTTTCCATCTCTCTCTCTCTCTCTCTCTGTTTGCCTCTCTCTCAAAAATGGATTAAAAAAAAATTTAAAAATGTACAATTCAGGAGTGCCCAGCTGGTTCACTCTGTTGAGCAGAAGACTCTTGATCCTGAGAAGACTCATGAGTTCAAACCCCACACTGGGCGTGGAGCCTACTTAAAAAAAAATTAAGTAAAGCACACAATTCAGTGAATTTTACTGTATTCACCGAGTTGTACAAGTATCGATCATCATCCATTCTACTTGAAGCATTATGTTTTGGTGATGTGTTTGAAGGAGTATTAAAATGTGTTAGAAAGCTGGAACCCATGAATGGCTAAGAAAGGGACCTAGGCATTTTGACTGAGCAAATGAATCAGATGAAGCAATAGGCAAAACATTTGTGTTTGAATTCATTCATTCATTCATGAACGGGTGGGTTCTGTTGGGAGTGTTTGGAAGAGTTATATGTATTTAAGTGATTTTCTCTGCCTGCTGGTAGCAAGGACTCCTCAGCTTTTCCTCTACTGGCGAAGGGAAGTGTGTAATTGAGGCAATCATCTGACTTTCTCAGGCCAAAAAAATGTCTAAAGGAAAAGGCGATGGTGTTAAGAATTCAGGACTCCCGAGTCGGGAGGCCTCCCTGGAGTTAATTCATTACCCTGCTCTGGGCCTGTACCCTCCTCAGTTAAGTGGGGATTTTACACAGAAGGGTCAACGAGAGAATGAAGACTGAGCCCTCAGCAGGAAACTGAACTCCTTAGCTCGTTACCTTTCCTTGTATTGGGCCTCTTCCCGCTGTCTCTCTTTTCTTGAGTTGCTTGTGAATGTCTTACCTCCCTTTTCGTCTACGAGTTCTTTGAGAACAGAAATTCTTCCTTCACAACATGTAGTTCAATACCTTGCACATGGGCAGTCCTTCAGTGTGTATTTTATGTACGTGTGAAAGAAACATGCAGGTACAACAGTGTTTTCATTTTTTAAAAGATTTTTATTTTGTCTTCTTTATTTATGTTTAAAATGTCTATTTATTTTGAGAGAGAGAGAGAGAGAGAGACCAAGAGTGTGCATGAGCAAGAGAGGGATAGAGAAGGGGAGGGAGGGAGGGAGAGAGAGAGAGAGAGAGAGAGAGAGAGAGAATCTTAAGCAGGTGCCATGCTTAGAGTAGAGCCAAACACGGGACTTGATCCCATAAATTGTGAGATCATGACCTGAGCCAAAATCAAGAGTTGGATGCTTAATCAACTGAGCCCCCCAGGCGCCCCTAAAGATTTTATTAAGTATAATCTCTGCACCCACCATGGGGCTTGAGCTCACAATCCTGAGATCAAGATCTGCATGCTCCAGCAACTGAGCCAGCCAGGTGCCCCACATTTTCATTTTTGATACGAGAGTGTGTGTTTTTATAAGTTGCCTTCAACCTATGAGTAGGTTATATTTTAAGGACTTACTTGCAAATGGGTTTTATGGCTTTCTATTCATTTATTCATGAAGTTCGACAAACATTTATTGAACAACTCCTATATATCTGGGACTGTTCTGGGGGCTGGAGATATAGCAGTGAACAAAAAAAAAAAAAACAAAAAAAAAACAAAACACAACCAGAGTCCTTGCCCTCAAGAACCATCTGTTCTAATAAATAAATATATAATGATAGTGATAGATGCTATGAAGAAACAAAGCAGAATTAAGGGATTTATAGAGTGTGGACCATAGTCAGGAAAGGCCTCTCTAATCAGGCGGTGGATGTCTGAACAAGGACCGGGAGGGATGCAGGGAGCAGCCATGAAGGTATCTGGCCAAGAGAGTTCCAGGCAGAGAGCATGTAAGCACAGACTTTGAGGGGGGTGTGCCCTTGGTCTGTTGGAGGAACAGCAAGGAAGCAGAGAGGTAGGGGTGACCAGGGTCTCTGCTGTCCCCCACACATTCTGTTGCAGGACTGGTGGTCTGGAACAAGTGTGGGCAGACTGCGGCCTGCAGACAACTTAGGCCCTTTGCCTGTTTTTGTACAGCAGAGGGGTAGGGGTTGGGAATTGGGGGTGATGGTGACAGTGACAGTGGGGGGGGGGGGAATGGAGTTCTTGTAGAGCTGTATGGGTGCACCAGCTAAAGGGATTTACTTTTGATAGTCTTCATTTTTAAAAGAGAAAATAAAATGGTAAGGACTTTGGATTTGTATTGGAATGTGGGTTTTGAGCAGAAGACATAACTTGATTGAATTGAAAAAAATTTTAAAGTAATCTCTGCACCCAATAGGGGGCTCAAACTCATGACCCAGAGGTCAAAAGTTGGATGGTCTATGGACTGAGCCAGCCAGGTGCCCCTGATTTAATTTAAAATTTTAAGAGATGACTCTGGCCCCGGTATGGAGGGCAGACTCTAGGGGGCAAGGGTGGAGCCAGTGAGGCCAGTTAGGACCCCCATTTCACCTAATACTCAAAGGGCTGCCTAGAGCCCTGGGTCCAGGCTGCTAGCTGCCGTGTTGATCTGAGTTGCCGTGGCAGGGTTTCCTTTTTCGTTTTCTGGGTAAAACTGTTGTCGTAATTGGTCAGGTTTGCCTCTGACATCATTGCATGACCAGGGCTCTGCTGTTCCCCCCACACTCTGTTGCAGGACTGGTGGTCTGGAGCAAGGGTGGGCAGACTGTGGCCTGCAGACAACTCAGGCCCGCTGCCTGTTTCTGTACAGCCCCTGAGCTAAATGGTTTTTACACTTTTAAAATGGTGAGGAAAAAAAATCAAAAGAAGACTGTTTTGTGACTCATGCAAATTATCTGACATTCAGATTTCAGCGTCCATAAATACAGTTTTACTGGTGCACAGCCATGCTCATTTGTTTACATGTTGTCTGTGGCAGCTTCCTGCTACTTGGGTGGAGTTGAACACTTGAACATTTGCAACAGAGGCTAGCTGGCTTGCAAAGCCTGAAACGTTGACTCTCTGGCTCTTTACAGAAAAAGCTTGTCAACCCTGGGTCTAGAATGGTCTTGTCGTAGGTTTCAGCCTGTCCGGCTGTGTGTCCTCGGGCACATTCCTTCTCGAAGCCTCGGTGTTCTCATTTGTAAAGTAAGGATAGCGGTAGAGGGTTGAGGATGGGTTACTAACTGCTGTCTTCTAACCAGCTTGATGCCAGATGCTGCCCTTGGATCTCACTGAGGCCCACCCTGACTCACAGATTGTTCTGTTTTCCCAAGATACTTCCCCTAACCAGAGCTCATTATTCGATCCTAAGAGTTCTGGTACAGTAGGGACTTTTATTAGCATTTTCGGTTGAGGTGGGAAATCCAGTATTTATAAGTTAGGGACTGTCTGTATTAATTTCAGATCACAGATTTAGACTTACCAATTTACTCTGAACTGGTGAATGTGAGAGGTAGTTGGGGAAAGGATGGATGATCAAAACTGGGATTCACCAGGTAGGGTCCTAGTAAACCAGGGACTGCATTTTTATGGGAAATAAAATGGGAAGTACATATCAAAAAAGGAAGGTGTCCTGGGACGCCTGGCTGGCTCAGTCGGTTGAGCGTCCGACTTTCGATTTCAGGTCAGGCCATGATCCCAGGGTCATGGGATCGAGCCCTAAGTCCAGGTCTGCTCTGAGTGTGGAGCCTGCTTAAGATATTCTCGCTCTCTCTCTCTTTCTCTCTCTACCCCTTTGTCCCTCTCCCCAGCTCTCTCTCTCTCTCCTCTAAAATAAAAACAAAAAAACAAAACAAAAAAGGAAGGGAGTCCTATTTATTAATATATGGTGTAACTCAGTTGGCCTTGAGACATAACCAAGACAGCCCTTGCCATCCAGTAGCTTCCTGTGTAGGGAGGGGAGGAACCAGAGTCACTGATGGCGAGAAGGTGAGGTGGTCCTGCTGTAGAAGGGAACACAGGCACAGGAGCAGAACTAGTGCTACCTGAGGTGTCACTTCTGGTGTAGTGTCATTTAAGTCTTCCTGGCATTCCTGGAATGCCGGGCACAAGAGCTCCGGGGAAGGGACGGCGGCACCAGATGGTGTTTAGTAGCTGTTGTGTTCTCCACCACTGTGTACTCGTGGTTAGAAAAAAGTGTCACAAGGAATGCCCTTGGCAATGTAGTCGAAATTACTGCTTTTAATTACACCTGACCCTTAAGTATGTATTTTAACATCTTCTACGTGATGAAACGGGAAGTTGCAGCGGGCACTTCTGCTACATACTGAAATCCTGTGGCTGTCTCGAGGGAAAGAACTTGTACAGTTGGATGAGTTGCAAGCTGCACCAGCACCTGTTTTCACGAAACATTGTTATTTGCAAGAATGACTGACAAACTGTGGTATTCAGACTTGAATACCTTAGCAGACATTTTCTCATAAATGAACAAGGTGAGTCTGTCACTTCAAGGACAACGATGGCCAGCGTTTGTTGCCAGTGATAAAGTGAGAGCTCCCTGGGGCGCCTGGGTGGCTCAGTCGGTTAAGCGTCCGACTTCGGCTCAGGTCATGGTCTTGCAGTCCGTGAGTTCGAGCCCCGCGTCGGGCTCTGTGCTGACCGCTCAGAGCCTGGAGCCTGTTTCAGATTCTGTGTCTCCCTCTCTCTCTGACCCTGCCCCGTTCATGCTCTGTCTCTGTCTCAAAAATAAACGTTAAAAAAAAAAATTATAAAAAAATGAGAGCTCCCAAGTAAAAATTAGACACTTGGAAAACTTGAACCAGCCACTGTGCACTTGCCAGCTTCCCAATACTTAACTTTTCTGATGAGATTGGTAGTGATATTAATAAGTGTGATTTTTAAAATATTATAGCACGAAATGTGTTAACATTTGGAAGATGTGCATAACTCAGGAACCAATACATCCTAAATGACCCAACACCTGATGTTACAATACCATGCAAAAGATCCACCCCGAGTGACCGGGAACTAATGGGTTTTATGGTAACTGAACATCAAAAGTTCAGTGACAAGATTTGCTTCCACATGGTAGCTAACCTTTAAGAAACTACCACTTTTTGGGGTGCCCGGGTGGCTCAATCGGTTGGGCATCTGACTCTTGATTTTGGCTCAGGTCATGATCTCACAGTCGGTCATGGAATCAAGCCCTGCATCAGGCTGTGTGCTGAGCCTGCTTAAGATTCTCTCTCCATCTCCCTCTGGCTTTCCCTTGCTGGTGCATGTGCTTTCTCTCTAAATAAATAAAACAACATAGTATGATATACCGAATGCAGGAACAGATATGAAAAATTCAGCTGTTATATATATATTTCAATTCTCTATCTCTCCCTCCTTCTGTCTCCTTCCCTCCTTCCCTCCTTCCCTCTCTCCCTTCCTTTTTCTCTCTTTTTGTCTTAGAATTCAAAAGTGGAGAAGGTTGTCATAGGGAAATACATTTACACATCATTTGAACTGAAAAAAAGAAATCTGTCTGTTCCTTAAGAAACTACATCTGATTTGAATGATTGGTTTCACAGTGAGGATTGACTTTGCAGATTCAATTACATGGCAAGCATGTTCCAAAAGCTGAATAAGTGTGCAGTTGCAAGGTTTTGATGAAAACATACTTAAATCACATAGTAAGATATAAATATTTCATTTGAAATGATGTATTGACAGGGTGCCTGTCTGGCTTTTGGAAGAGCGTGCAACTTTTGATCTAGGGGTTGGGAATTTGAGCCCCATGTTGGACTCAGAACAAATAAACTTTTATAATAAAAAAACAAATGAACTTTAAAATAAAATGTTGTATTGACAAAGATGTATTGAAATATTTTAATATCTCAACCCTCTGTAATATTGATCAGATTTAGAACTGGTGCCTTAAAGCAGAGTAGTAACTGGTGTATCTGGCAGCCGCTGAATGCATCTTGGTCTAAATGTTTCTTTTTTTTTTTTTTCAATATATGAAATTTATTGTCAGATTGGTTTCCATACAACACCCAGTGCTCATCCCAAAAGGTGCCCTCCCTCCCCTCTAAATGTTTCTTTTAATGCAGTACCTCCCAGGAAGTGTGAAAGTGAGTGATTCTAATGAGGTGCAGTGAATCCTTTTGCAAATTAGGTGATGGTCAATTTTGCTTTCAGCAAATTTGAAGAACATAATTGACTTTACAGTAGATTATTAAAAACAATTTTTTCCAATTTTTAATTTTATAAATATCAAGCCTATAGGAAAGTTGCAAGAATAATACAAAGAACAGCCTCTCTGTATCTGTAATTATTATACTTGGCTGGAAAATTTGAGAGTTGGTTGCAAACATCTTGACACTTCATCCCTAAATACTTCTGCACATACCTTCTAAAAACAAGGACATTTTCCCATCTAACAAAACAATGATCACAATCAGGATAAGAGACAGACAGAGCAGGGCTCCATCCCACCACCCTGGGGTCATGAGCTGATCCGAAATCAAGAGTCGGATGGGTGTTCAACCAACTGAGCTACCCAGGTGCCCCTGGATATTATTTAACAGTGATGATTTTGGAGACTCTAGGCCAGTTGTTTTATAGATGTCCCTGAATTTGAACTTGTCTGATGCTTTCTTAATTATATTCAAGTCAAAACTTCTCGATAGAAATACTACATAGATGTATAAAGAATTGTTTAAAAAGATTTCATTTTTGTCATGTTTATTTTGGGAGGGGAAAGGCAGAAAGAGAGAGAATCTGAAGTAGGCTCCACATTGTCAGCCCAGAGCCCACCTCAGGACTCAAACTCACAAACCATGAGATCATGATCTGAGCTGAAATCAAGAGTTGGACACCTAACTGACTGAGCCACCCAGGTGGCCCTAAAGATTTCATTTTTAAGTAATCTCTGTACCCAGTGTGGGGCTTGAACTCACAACCTTGAGATCTAGAGTCGCATGCTCTTCTGACGGAGCCAGCCAGGTCCCCTGTGAAAAGAATTATTGATGATAGATGATAATGGATCAAAATGTGATTTTTTTGCATATACTTGGAAGGAGGTAAAAGAATAACATTCCTATAATACAACTTCTTCCATTTTCCTCTACTTGTTTAAGTAAATAAGGATTCTCAGCCATTTTATGTGTAAAAACAAAAATAGGATTAGAAATGATGCTGATTTATGTCATTCTACCAATTGGAGGAAATACTCCTGTATTAATTTGAATTAAAATATCCAACTGCTGGGGCGCCTGGGTGGCTCAGTCAGTTAAGCATCTGACTTCGGCTCAGGTCATGATCTTGTGACCTTGTGAGTTCAAGTCCCATGTCCACCTCTGTGCTGACAGCTCAGAGCCTGGAGCCTGCTTCAGATTCTATCTCCCTCTCTCCCTGCCCCTCCCCCACTTATGCTCTGTCTCTCTCAGAAAATGAATAAACATTAAAAAAAAATCCAAATGCTAAAAGGACATAAACTAATTGAAAAGGAAAGAAACCTATCAATTTCATTAAAAGATGCAGTTCAAATAAAATTTTACTTTATGCTTAATTAATTACATGTTGAATTTTGTAATGATAACAAATTTAACACAGATTACAGGAAATTATAGATTCAGTGAAAATTAAGATATAAGCATTTAGGTGTATGATAGTATGTTTAAATTTTTTCAAGCGTTAGAACTATATCACATCAGAATAAAATTATGTGAGAGAAGTGGAATGGAAATACAAGTTTGTTTTTTTTTAATGTTTATTTTTGAGGGACAGAGACAGAGCATGAGTGGGGGAGGGAAAAAGAGAGAGGGAAACACAGAATCTGAAGCAGGCTTCAGGTTCCAAGCTGTCAGCACAGAGCCCAATGTTAGGCTTGAACTCACAAGCCGTGAGATCATGACCTGAGCCAAAGTTGGACATTTAACTGACTGAGCCACCCAGGCGCCCCGGAAATAGAAGTTTTATGAGAAAAAGTAACAGTGTAAAATTCCTGTTAAAGGAGGGTTTGTTAGTGTATTTTTTAATTGAAAGTTGATGGCTTGTATCAAAACACTACAGTATTTGGACTCATTAGATAATTTTTTTTAAGTATATTTATTTATTTTGAGCGACACAGAGAGTATATGGGAGCAGCAGAGAGAGAGAGAGAGAGGGAGAGAGAGAGAGAGAGAGAGAGAGAGAGAGAGAGAGAATCCCAAGCAGGCTCCTTGTTGACATTGCGGAGGACGCAGGGCTTGAACCCACAAACTGCGAGATCATGCCCTAAGCCGAAATTAAGAGTTGGACGCTTAACCGACTGAGCCACCCAGGTGCCCCTAGATAATTTTCAAAGATTTTTTTTTTTTAATGTTTTACTTATTTTTGACAGAGAGACAGAGAGAGATAGAGAGACAGAGCATGAGTGGGGGAGGGGCAGAGAGAGAGGGAGACACAGAATCCGAAGCAGGCTCCAGGCTCCGAGCTGTCAGCACAGAGCTTGATGCGGGGCTCGAACTCACGTTAATGAGATCATGACCTGAGCTGAAGTCGGGCGCTCAACCGACTGAGCCACCCAGGCGCCCCCCTAGATAATTTTTAAAAATGAAGTAACATTTTATTTTTAAAATGTCAATATTTGCAACCTGCCAGAATTTACATGCTTTGCAACTATACTAACTTGATAAAAACTGTTGGGTCAAAATAAAATCGTCCTAGGGAGATCCATGGTTTTTCTAAACTGTTTTAAGAGTCACACGAGCAAAAGGTTTGGGGACCACTCTGCTCAAGGTAGTGAGGAGGGAGGCGAGAGCTGCCGGGATGGTTTTGGAGGATCACATTGCTCTGGTCAGTAAGTCAGGAGAGCGCCATGAGGTGTCAGGAGATGAGGGTGGTCACAGACGGGGCGTCAGGTTGGGCAGCAGTTCCCGGAATGACACGTTAAGTTCCCGGAGTGTTTACCTTTATGAGAAGGGGACAAGATGCCAAAGAAGCATTTAGACCCTTACATAACAATACTGAAGTACAGCATTGGAAGACAGCATTAAGCTTTTGGATTTTATAAAATGCCTCTTCATCGAACATTGGCCACCCTTGGATTCATTTACTAATGATGTGCATTAATTTATAATCCCCAAGGGTATGGTTGTGTGATATGATGTGACACGTTCTGTAGAGAAATAGAAACCTTTCCTTTCTTTGTGTCACGTTAAGGGAAACTTCGCAGTCTGGGCTAGTTGGCGCATCGTCTCGCGAGCACCTTTGCGCGTGTGCAGGGTGGGAGTAGGTGAAATAAATATTCCAGAGCTCCCCACTATCTGCCCAGCCACACCGACGACGCACTCTGAGGTTGTTGGTATGTCGGGTCATAGGTCGTAGGTTAGGCCTTAGGGCAGTCGAATAACCGACTGTAGGTCACAGGAATGTGAAGGCATTGGGGATCACCCGGGTCAGGTTCCAGAGCTCGCGTGCTTCGCCCGAACTCTTGCTTTCTGTGCCACGGCAGCTCTGCTTTGGGGCAGGTAGACGATGCGTGGAGACCTTTGACTTGTCTCAGGAACCTCATTAAGGACCGTGTTGAATTTAATTGATAGTTATTTTTATGTATGTCGTTTAAGTAAATGAAAGTAATTTTTCAGTCTCTAGAAAGATAAAACTTGTCTTACTAGCTAACAACAGTACAATATACAATGGGCTTTGAAGCACATTGTGCTTTTTCTTTTTTTCTCAATTAATCTGTGTAATTTATTTAAATGTTGTTGCTTTAAAGAGCATTTGCTGTAATGGTCTGAGGAATTTTTTTTTTTTTTAAGATAAGAGACTATGGGAAATACAACAAAACTTAAGCATTAAAAAAATGTAGAATTCCTTATGCCAATCGAAACGTATTTTCCTGGACCACAACTACCACAGAATCCCAAGCAGGCTCCAGGCTCTGAGCTATCAGTACAGAGCCCAATGCAGGGATCGAACTCACGAACCCCAAGATCATGTGCTGAGCTGAAGTCGGACGTGTAACTGACTGAGCCACCCAGGTGCCCCTGCAGCTTGCCTTTTTAGCTCAACTTTATATGTTTTTGAGATTTGTGTATATTGATATCTATAGCTGTAGCCCTTTCATTTTAACTGTAATGTGGTAAGCATTGATTTATTTGCTCTTCCTGCAGTGGAAATTTTGCTTTTACTGTAGTGCTGCAATGAATAGTATTATTTATGTCTCTGTGCACATATAGGAGAATTGCTGTAATGTATCTATCTAGGACTGGAGTTGCTATATTGTAAGATATGCACATCTCCCCTAGATGTTGCTAATAGCTCTCCAGAGTAGTTGCACTGATTTATTCTCCTACTGGTTGGGAATGAGAGTCTTTTTTGCTCAGTCCTTGCTGTATCCACATGTTATCAGATGTCAGACTTTAAAACTTTCGCTAATCTAATTGGTATGAAATAATATCTCACATTTTATTCTTTTTAAAGCAATTTTATTGGGCTATAATTTACACAAAATGAAGTGCATCCCTTTTTAAGTATATAGTTTGATATTTGACAAATGTGTGTATCCGTGTGCTTACCATCCCAATCAGAATACAAACATTTTTTCACCCTAAAAAGTTGTCTTATTGCCTTAGGCAGCTACTGATTTTCATCACTGTTTGTACTTAGAAATGAAAACAATATTTTTTTAAATTTAATGTTTATTTATTTTGAGAGAGAGAGAGAGAGAGAGACAAGAGTGTGAGCAGGGGAGGACAGAGAGAGAGGGAGACACAGAATCTGAAGCAGGCTCCAGGCTCTGAGCTGTCAGCACAGAGCCCAACGTGGGGCTTGAACTCACAGCTGTGAGGTCATGACCTGAGCTGAAGTTGGACATTCAACTGACTGAGCCACCCAGGCTCAGTACTTAGAAATATTTTTTGAAGTTCATTTATTTATAATCTCTACATCCAGTGTGGGGCTCGAACCTATGACCATGAGATCAAGAGTCGCCATGCTCCATGGACTGAGCCAGCCAGGGATCCCTGTACTTAGAATTTAATATGACTAGAGTTATATAGGTTGTACTCTTTTGTGTCTGGCTTCTTTTCATCAGCATAATGTTTTTTGTGTTTTTTAAAGTTTATTTATTTAAATAAGCTTTCTACCCAGTGTGGGGCTCGAACTCACGACCCCTGAACTCAAGAGTCACAAGCTCTTCTGACTGACCTAGTAAGGTGGCCCATCGTTATAATGTTTTTAAACATTCATCCATGTGTTATTTATATCAGTAGTTTGTTACTTAAAAAAAAATTGCAGATGTAATTCACATAAAACTCACCATTTTCTTCAAGTGTATAATTTGATGGTTTTTATTATAGTCACTGTATTGTGTAACCATCACCACTGTTGCAGAACATTTCATCACCCCAGAAAGAAACCTCCGCTCTGATAGCAGTCACTCTTCATTCCCCTCTCCTCCTATCCCCTGATAGCCATTAATCTACTTTTGTCTCTGGATTTGCCTGTTCTGGACATATATAAATGCAGTTATACAATAATGGAGTCTTTTGTGTCTGGCTTCTTTCACTTAGCATAATGTTTTCAAGGTTCATCAATGTGTATGTAGCATGAATCAGTACCTCATTCCTCTTTATGGCTGAGTAAGTGTCTGTTGTATGGTTATGCCCCATTTTGTTTATCCATTCATCAGTTGATGAGCATGTGGGTTGTTTCCACTCTTTTATGAATAATGCTGCTATGAGCATTCGTATATTGCAAGTTTTTGTGTCAACCCATGTTTTCATTTCTTTGGGGTAGATACCTAGGAATGGAATTGCTGGTCATATGGTAATTCTGGGTAATTTTTTGAGGAAAGATCATTCTTTTTTGTAATATTCCATTGTATGAATATACCACATTTTGTTTATCAGTTCCTCACTTAATAGGCATTTGCATTATTTCTTGTTTTTATTATTTTATTTTTTTTAAGATTTAATTTTTAAGTAATCTCTATACCCAACGTGGGCTCAAACTCATATAAGCCCAAGGCCCCGGGTCCCACACTCCACCCACTGAGCCAGCCAGGCACTCCTGCTTCCTCTTTTTTTTTTTTTTCAATGTTTATTTTTGAGAGGGAGAGAGAGAGAGAGTGCGCGCGAGCAAGCTCTGGGGAAGGGCAGAGAAAATGGGGGAGAGAGGATCTGAAGTGGGCTCTGTGCTGATGGCAGGGAGCCTGATGCGGGCCCGAACTCACAAACTGCAAGATCATGACCTGAGCAGAAGTCGGATGCTTAACCGACTGAGCCACCCAGGCGCCCCACTTCTTCTTTTCAGTAATAAATAAATCTGTTATGGACACTCTTGTACAAGAGTTTTTATGGACATATTTTTTTTTTCCTCTTGGACAAATACCTAGGAGTGAACTGTTGGATCATGGAGTAGATGTATATTTAACTTTTAAGATACCGACAAACTGTTTTCTAAAGTGGTTGTACTATTTTATACTCCCACCAACAGTGTATGAGAGTTCCAGTTGCTTTGTGTCCTCACTAACGCTGGGTCTTGTCAGTCTCTAATTTTGGCTGTTCTAGTGGGAGTGTATGGTATGTCATTGTGGTTAATTTGCATTTTCCTGATTACTAGTGAAGTTGAACATCTTTTCATATTATTTTTTGCCATATGCATTTCCTCTTTGTGAATTGTATGTTCATATCCTATGCTTTTTTTTCTATTAAAAATTTTTTTTAGTTTATTTATTTATTTTGAGAGAGAAAGAGAGAGAGCCAGGGAGGGGTAGAAAGAAAGGGAGAGAGAGAATCCTAAGCAGGTCCCGTGCTGTCAGCCTGGAGCCCCACGTGGGGCTTGAACCCACGAACCACGAGATCATGACCTGAGCCAAAATCAAGGGTTGGACTTAACCAACTGAACCACCCAGGTGCCCCTATTTCTATTTTTTTCTTTTTCTTTTTTTTTTTTTAATTTTTAAAATTTATTTTTATTTATTTATTTTTTGAGGGGGGGGAGAGACAGAGAGAGAGAGAGAAAGCATGAGCAGGGGAGGGGCAGAGACAGAGGGAGACACAGGATTCGTAACAGGCTCCAGGCTCTGAGCTGTCAGCACAGAGCCCGATGCGGGACTCAAACCTACAAACTTCGAGGGGCGCCTGGGTGGCTCAGTCGGTTGAGCGCCGACTTCGGCTCAGGTCACGATCTCGCGGTCCGTGAGTTCGAGCCCCGCATCGGGCGCCTGTGCTGACAGCTCGGAGCCCGGAGCCTGTTTCGGGTTCTGTGTCTCCCTCTCTCTGACCCTCCCCCATTATGCTCTGTCTCTCTCTGTCTCAAAAATAAATAAACGTTAAAAACAAAAAACAAAAAAAAAACCCTACAAACTTCGAGATCATGACCTGAGCCGAAGTTGGATGCTCAACCGGCTGAGCCACCCAGGTGCCCCTATTTCTATTTTTTTCTTAAGGATTAATTATACATCCTGGGTACTGATTTCTGTCAATTATGTAAATTGCAAGTATTTTCTTCCTGACTGTGGCTTGCCTTTGACTTTATAGTGTTTTTTTGGTGTACAGAAGCTATACAGTTTAGCATAGACAAATTTATCAGTGTAGTCCTTTATGGTTTACGTGTTTTATTATTATTAAGAAAGCATCTCCTATCTTTAACATTATAAGGATTCTTGTATATTTTTAAATATTTTCCTAAAATTGAAAAAATACTTAGAAAATTTATGTAACTTTTATTTTTTGAATTTGGCCTTTAATCTACCTAAAATTATTTATAATGTGAGAGATCTAATTTTTTTTTTCTTTTTCTTTTTCTTTTTCTTTCTTTTTCTTTTTTTTTTTTTTAATGTTTATTGATTTTGGGGTGGGGGGTGGCAGAGAGAAGGGAAGGGAGAGAGAATCCCAAGCAGGTTACACCTGAGCCTGACACAGGGCTCGATCTCCTGACTATGAGATCATGACCTGAACAGAAATCAAGAGTCAGACGCTTAACTGACTGAGCCACCCAGGCACCCCTAATTTGTTTTTTTCATGTGGATAACAGTTTCCTCAGCACTGTAGAATAGTCCAGTATTTACCCCACTGATGTGGAGAGCCTTGTCTGCCATGGATCCCATCTCTGTGAGTATGTGGACTTCTGGGTTCACCCTTCTCCCCATTGCTTTTTGTTGCCTTTTTTTTTTCCTTGGTGAGTCTTACTAGGGGCAAGATATCATTAATCTTTTCATGGAAACAGCTTTTGGTTTTGTTCTTCTCTTTTTTGTATCTTTGCGTCCTTTTTATATTTGTGTTTTTTGATCTTTATTACTTTCCTGACTCTTTCTTTTCCCTTCTGCCCTCTAGTAGTTCTGAGTCATACAAAATTTGCTTTAATGAAAACTCATTTCAGGAAATCATTAACTCATTGATTGTGTCATGTGTTTTAGTCCATCAGAAGTCTATCTAGGGCATGGGGGCCATGGCCACACTGTTTCCCAGACTGGACGTGCCATGCTGTACCACCATGCACGAAGTATAAGAGTTTCAGTTATTTCACATCCTTGCCAATGTTTGGTGTTAATCAATCTTGGGTGAATAGTAATATCTCATTGTGGTTTTAATTTTCATTTCCCTGATGATGAGAATATTGATCATGTTTTTCATGTATTTATTGGCCATTTATATTATGTGAAGTGTTCAAATACTGAGCATATTTTTTTAAATTGGGCTTTTGGTCTTTATTACTGAATTACAGGAGCTCTTTATGCATCCTGGATACCAGTCCTTTGTCAGATAAATGTTTTGCATGTGTTTTCCTCTAGTGACTGGTTTGCCTACTCAGTTTCTTAATGGTGTCTTTTGTTGTACCTACAGCAGTCCCTCTCCCAACTGCAGTTTTGCTTCCCACAGTTTCTGTTACCCACAGTCAACCACGGTCCAGAAGTAGATGAGCCTCCTTCTGACAATCAGAAGGTCAGTAGTGGCCTAACGCTATGTCACAGTGCCTACATCATGCATCTCATTTCATCTCATCACGTGAGGCTTATCATCTGGTATCATCACGAGAAGGATGAGTATAGTGCAGTAAAACATTTTGAGAGAGAAAGGGGGAGAGAAACCGCAATTACATAACTTGTATTACAGTATACTGTAAAAATTGTTTGATTTTTAAAAAAAAATTTTTTTTTCAACGTTTATTTATTTTTGAGACAGAGAGAGACAGAGCATGAACAGGGGAGGGGCAGAGAGAGAGGGAGACACGGAATCCGAAACAGGCTGCAGGCTCTGAGCTGTCAGCACAGAGCCCGACGCGGGGCTCGAACTCACAGGCCGTGAGATCATGACCTGAGCCGAAGTCGGACGCCCAACCGACCAAGCCACCCAGGCGCCCCTAAAAATTGTTTGATTTTATAATTAGTTACTGTTGTTCATCTCGAATTGTGCCTAATTGGTAAATTAAACTTTGTCAGAGGTACGTATGTATAAGGAAAAAACATATATAGGATTGGGTACTATCTGTGGTTTCAGGTATCCACTGGGGTCTGTCTGGAATGTATCCCCCATGGATAAGGGAGGACTAAGGTACCAAAGTTTTAAATTGTGATGAAATCTAACTTACCAATATTTTCTTTTATGATAAGTACTTTGTCCTGTGTACAAAAGTTGTACGCAAATCACGAAGATGATTCCTGCATTTTTCTTCGAAAATTTTTATGATGTTAGCTTTTATACTCCATCTCATTAATTTTTTGTGTGTGATGTGAAGTAAGAATAGTAATATATCATCTTTATTTTTTAAAATTTTTATTTATTTAGCTTTAAAAGATAATTTAAGTAATCTCTGTACCCAACATGGTGAGAGAGTGAAAGAGAGAGAGAGCATGGGAGAGGCAGAGAGAGAGAGAGGGAGTGAAAGAATCCCAAGCAGGCTCCACCCTGTCAGCGTGGAGCCCGATGTGGGGCTCGAACTCATGAACCATGAGATCATGACCTGAGCTGAGATCAAGAGTTGATCACTTAACCGACTGAGCCACCCAGGCACCCCCTGTTTGTTCCTTTAAATCAACACAACAAGCACAACAATGCGCTCACTACTGATGAAATTTATTATACCATTTATTCAAACATTATCGAATACCTCATGATTAGGCACTAAAGTGATTTTTAAAAAGACAGACACCCCCCCCCCCCAAATCCCTCCTAGCTGGGGAAACAGATAAATACACAATCATGTCACAGTGTGGTATGTGCTATGCTAGAGGTAAACACTGACTGTTTCAGGGGCATAGGAGAAACCCAGTCATGCTTAGAACCTAAGGTGAGGCTTTCCAAGGGTGGTGATACTTGAGCTCAGATTCGAAAGTCTGGTTGCTGTTAGCCAGGATGGGGGGGTTAGATGTGCAAAGGAAGAGGCATGAGAATGTTTCACATTGCTTGGAACAGATGGTGCAAGGCGGTGAGTGACATGATCTGGAGCCTTGTATGGTGTGATCATGTATTCAGCTTCTATCTGATGATAGTTGGGAGTCAGTAACTCATTACTGGGAGTTGAACATTGCTGCTTTTAGTGCTGCAAATGTTTTGTATCCTTGACTGTAGAATAAAACAGTTAACTTGTTTCAGTAAGACCTAACTTCTGCATATTTTAATAGCCCTATAATTGATTAAATCTTTTGTGTGTATGTTGTTGGAAGTTTTGTGGGAAGAAGTATCATTTATGGCCTGATGGTTGCATATGGGAACCTGGTACACAGTAATTAAGCAAAAATAACTCAACCTAAGTTCTGGACTTACTGTTTACCTGTGGTTAGAAAATAGCAAATAAAGGGGAGCCTGGATGGCTTAGTTGGTTAAGTGTCTGACTCTTTTTTTTTTTTTTAATTATTTTTGAGAGAGAGAGACAGTGTGAGGAGGAGAGAGGGAGACACAGAATCTGAAGTAGGCTCCACACTCTGAGCTGTTAGCACAGAGCCTGATGCAAGGCTCGAACTCATGAACTGCAAGATCGTGACCTGAGCCAAAGCCAGAGGCTTAACTGCTTGAGCCACCCAGGCTCCCCAAGTGTCTTTCTCTTGATTTTGGTTCAGGTCGTGATCTCTCAGTCTGTGGGATCGAGCCCCATGTGGGGCTCTGCGCAGACAGCACAGAGCCTCTTTGGGATTCTGTTTCTCTCTCTGCCCCTCCACTACTTATGAGTATGTACATGCACACACACACTTTCTCTCCTCTCTCAAATGAACTTAAAAAAATAGCAAATAATGATATTAACATGAAATACCTCACTTTTGAAAATATCATTCTTTTGAAATTAATTTTGAGTGGCTTTGCAGGCAAAAACATTTTTGACATCAAAATGATAAAATGCCATTACAGAAAAGAAATGACATCCATTTTTATGAGATGATCTTGTCTGAAGAGGAGGATGGTCTCCTGATGTCACTTCCTGTTTCTTAATTCTTTTACTAATGAATTGCCAATTAAATAAAAAGGGACTAGAACCCATCTAGAGAGTTACATATGGAATGGGAACAGAACAGATTGATTTTCTTACAGTATTTAGATGGATTTGTGTTGTTTGAGGCGGTGGTGAAGGTGCTGGGAGAGATCACTATGCCTGCAGATGAAGGGGGTCCACCTGATGTGGACAATCAGGTGGCCTGGAAGGGCAGGTGCTGATCAGTTTGGATTTCTATTGCTCTTATCTCTTGGAAGTTTTTTATTTATTTTTTAATTTTATTTTTAATTAAAAAAAATTTTTTTTTAACGTTTATTCATTTTTGAGAGACAGAGACAGAGCAGGGAAGGAGCAGAGAGAGGGAGACACAGAATCTGAAACAGGCTCCAGGCTCTGAGCTTTCAGCACAGAGCCTGACGCGGGGCTCAAACTCACAAACTGCGAGATCCTGACATGAGCTGAAGTCAGACACTCAACCGACTGAGCCACCAGGCGCCCCCTTGGAAGTTTTTTAGTAGTGAGACTTGTAACCACAGATTGTGGGTCTCTGTACTTGTAATTGTATGTCCATTGAACATGGTAATCTTCTAAAAGCATATTCCTTAGCAGTTGGTGAAGAGAAGCCAGCCCAATGGTCCTGACTTGGAGAGCCTCGGCTCAGACCAAAATGCAGATGGTTTCTTCACAGTCACAACAGAGCTGAGGTCCTTAATTAGAGGGTAATGAACATGAACACTGAAGAAAGTGTTGATGCAATTCTTTACATAATTTCACTCCGAAAAGATGATTTCTGTCTTTCCATCTGTTAGGAAAATGAAGAGAATGGTTCAGAGCAGCCATCTCTTGTAGTGAGATTTTTCAGTTTAGGGACAGCCTGGTTCCTCTGCCTCATACATCTCTCCAGGAGGTTTGGGACAGTGATGAATGTCTGTCGAGTGCTGGGCATCTGCTCACATCCTTGTAGCCCGATTCTCTGCCCCTCACTGCCAGCCAGTGGCAGGGTCTTGCTGAAGGCTTCTGGCATCTATCTCCTATCATTTCATTTCATTTCATTCCATTTCACTCCTATCATCTACTAGTTTGGGCCTTCCATGTGTCTTGTCTGTGTCATAGCCTCCTGACTGTTTGCACACTCCAGCCATCCCATAAACTCCTGCCTGATGCGTATTCCCACAGCCTGCTAGGCCACTTCCCAGCTCACGGTTCTGGCACCATGCCCAGCACATAGTAACCTCTTAAGAAATGCTTATCGAATGAATGAATCCACCTGTTGCCAAATCTTTAATGGGTTCCCTTTGCCTTTAAAGCTGTAACTTGAGGAGCACCTGGGTGGCTCAGTAGGTTAAGTGTCCAACTTTCAGCTCAGGGCATGATTTCTCAGCTCATGAGTTTGAGCTCTGCGTCAGGCTCTGTGTTGTCAACTCAGAGCCTGTGTCGGATCCTGTCTGCCCCTCCCCTGCTCGTGCGCTTGCTCTCTCTCTCTCAAAAAAAAAAAAAAAAAAAAGGCTGTAACTTGTCTGTCATAAGCCATCAGCTTCACTGAAGGCTCCTGTGTACACACCCAGCCATAATTCCCATGTTCACCACCCCTTCCCACTACACATCTCACTTTGCAACCAGGCGAGGCTCCTGTTCTCTGAGTGCCATGGTGCTTTTCTGATTCTGTGCTTTTTCTGACTTGGCTTGGGTGGCTCAGTTGATTAAGCATCCAACTTATTGACCTTGGCTCTTGGATCACGGTTCATGAGTTTGAGCCCCGTGTCAGGCTCTTTGCTGGCAATGCAGAGCCTGCTTGGGATTGTGTCTCTCCCTCTCTCTGCCCCTCCCCATCTCGTGCTTGCGCTCTCTCTCAAAATAAGTAAATAGGGGCCCCTGGATGGCTCAGTTGCTTAAGTGTCCACCTCTTGGTTTCGGCTTAGGTCATGAACTCACGTTTCATGGGTTTGAGCCCTCTGCACTGATGGTGCGGGGCCTGCTTGGGATTCCCTCTCCCTCTCTCTCTGCCCCTCCCCTGAACACGCCCTCAAAAATAAGTAAACATTGGGGCGCCTGGGTGGCTCAGTGGGTTAAGCATCAGACTCTTGATCTCAGCTCAGGTCATGATCTCATGGTTGCATGAGTTCGAGCCCCACATCAGGCTCTGAGTACTGACTGCACGGACAGAACCTGCTTGAGATTCTCTCTCTCTCCCTGTCTCTGCCCTTGCCCTCTCCCCTGAGCTCTCCCTGTCTCTCTCAAAATAAATAAATAAACTTAAAAAAATAAAAATAAAAAATAAACATTGAAAAAAATTAAATAAAAACTTTTTAAAAATCACATGGTTAATACTTGAATACATTCCAGTTGTGAAAAATTCAACTATTCATGGATGTTTATGGTGAAAAATGGATTCCTACCCTTACAGTCCTCTACTTGCCAATTTCCCTCTTCCTCTTGGGATCACCACTAAAATAATATGATCTCTTGGCTCCTTTCCTGGGTACATATGTACCTATAACATGACATGGTGTATTTAATGCACCAACCTCATAGTCACTTTAGTAAATGGTGCCCATGATCATTGCCATCACATAAACTTCAGGCTCCAATTTACCTTTCCATCTTCTTAAATGTAGCTGCTTTTACGTCTCTAGGTTTACCCAGTACTTTCCTCCCTTTGCTTGTGCTGGTCTTTCCATGACAAATTAAATTGCCACTTTTTCAAAGAAGCCTTCCATAATCCCCTAGGTGAAGGAAAACTTACCTTCTTCTGCTGAACTTCATGTAGTTGATTACAGCATTTACCACTTTCTACATTTTATATTTGAGTTTATATGGGTAAGGTTGTTGGAGATAGCATGTCTTACCTTTTTACTAAATTAAAAAAATTTTTTAGACTAAGTTATAGTCTTTCTTTTTCTTCTCCTCCTCCTTCTCAGGTTTACCAGTTTATTGAAGGATGTGATAAAGGATACAAATCAATAGCCAGATGAAGAAATACGTAGGGCAATATATGGAGAAAGGGCCAAATCTCCACGTGTTCACAAACTCAGAAGCTCAAAGCTTGAAATTGTATCTTTTTCTAAAAAATGATCTCCGTGCCCAACATGGGGCTCAAACTCATGATCCTGCGGTCAAGAGTCAGATGCTGTATGTACTGAGCCAGCCAAGCGTCCCCAAAATTGTATCTTTTTTAAAAAACTTTTTATTTTGAAACAACTTCAGACTCACAAGAGGTTGCGGAAATAGCATAGAAAGTTCTAGTGTACCTTCATTGAGCTTTCTCCAGTTAACATCTTATATAACTATAGTTCTATCTGTAATTCCTCTTTCTAGACCTCTCTGTGGCTCTATAGAGTCTGGCATACAGTAGGCACTCATAAGTCTTATTGCATGATGAATGGATTAATGTGCTCATGGACTTAGAATCACAGCCAAGTAATAGATTGGCATCCCATCCTTACTACAGGACGTTGGATTGCCCTGGCTTGTACGGACCTGTCTCAGGAAACTCAGATCGAGGCCTTGGACATTTTCTGACTCTCTTCATGAACGTTTGTTTGACCCACCAGGCAGGGAGGACAAGAAAGGGTTCTGAGATACATGCCCACACCTGGGATTTATTTCAAAATAATACCTGCAGAGGGACGTGGATGCGGGTGTGTGTATGGAAGAATTAGCTATGAGCTGATGGTTGATGGGACTGGGTACGTGGGGGTTCATAACACCATTCTGTCTTCATTTGTATATTGAATGGGTCTCGATTTCCTCATCTCGAAAGTTAGCCCCCTCGTCCCCCCTACACACACTGCCACATTCCCAAAGCATCATAACCATTTCTTCCTTAGGTTTTAGAATCCATCACTACTAAGTCACACTAGCAGGACAGAGTTCCTAGCAAGATACTCAGGTTCTACTACAGTGCACTTAATTCATGTATTTGGGTTGAAAATGGGACTGATTATTATGCCTGAAGGAGAAGGTCAGGGTTATTTGTTAATTGCCTGTGATTTTCACAGAGACACACTCTGATGTTTGATGGATTTATATATGGTGAATAGCCCCTTGTCCTGGCAGAGCAGGTATTGTGACCCTTGGATGTATAGTCAAGAATTTGGTTGTTCCTTTGTAGAAGATCACTCGTCCCTATTTGTAAAGAGAAAATGTGGATCTGGTACCCATGTTGTTAAAATAGAGGACAGAGAAATGACAGAGGAGAAACTATGCTGTGCAGTTAGGAGGTAGAGCCCCATTTTACTCAGGCAAGGGGGAGAAGTGCATGCTCCTGTCTACTAAGTGGGGAGTAAAGGAGCACGGGCAGCCCAGTGCCTGTGGTCATAGGGAGAAGACGTCCAGCAGCATAATAGCAGCTTCTTTAAACCTCCAGTGAGAAAGCCCAGTCCTGCATAGACAATCCTCAACTTCCAGGGCCTTTCTATTTATCACTATCCATATCCTGCCACATATTCTAAAGAAATCGCCATCCAAACACAGGCATGAGTAAGCACAGTAATATCAACGGAGGAACATAAAGTAACAAGTATACATTGATTACAGCAATAAGGAAATACATAGATCCCAGCCAGGACTCAACGTAGTACACAACCAATGAGTATATATTACTTAAACAATTTTTTTCCCAACATTTATTTATTTTTGAGAGAGAATGAGCGTGAGCAGGCGAGGGGCAGAGAGAGAGGGGGACAGAGGGTCCGAAGCCAGCTCTGTGCTGACGGCAGCGAGTCTGATGCGGGGCTTGAACTCACAGTGAGATCATGACCTGAGCTGAAGTCGGACGCTTAACCAACTGAGCCACCCAGTTATTATAATAATTATTACTAATATTATATATGTGTGTGTGTGTGTGTGTGTGTGTGTAGAGAGAGGGAGAGAGGGAGAGAGGGAGAGTGTGTGGGCAGGGGAGGGGGCAGAGGGAAGGAATTTCAAGCAGGGTCCATGCTCAATGTGGAGCCTGATGCAGGGCTCCAGCCCACCACCCTGTGATCGTGACTTGAGCCAAAATCAAGAATCAGATGCTCAACCGACTGAGCCACCCAGGTGGTCTATGAATATATATTATTAATCTACCATTTATTAGCTGTGTGGCATGAACAAATGACTTCTCTTTGCTTCAGTTTCCTCATTTATAAGTGGTGAAGATAGCAAAACTTACTGCATTTAGTTGTTGTGGATTAATTAGTACATGTATATTTAGAGAAAGATGCTTGGTACTTGAGTGGGCCCATAATCTGTTTTTATTTATTCTCATTGATCTAGATTGGAAGATAAAAAGATATGAATGGTATGGATTTTTTTTTGGCATGGATTTTTTAAAGGTAATTAAAGTGCACAAGAAAAATCAAGATTTGTTTTAAAAATTCTGGTATTTTTCCCATTTAACTTATTGTTGTGGAGAAAACTCTTGTAGGGATATAAAAGACATTCTAGGTAATGTGGTGAACACTGATGTGCAGTTTGTTGGAAATTTTTATTACACCATGTATTATTACACTCTCTGTGCCTGTCAGAAATGTGATTGGAAATGCGTTATACATTTAAGTCTGAAAGCTTGGGGTAGGAAGGGTGTGCCCTTTGTGGCACTCCTGGGGTTGTGCTGGCTGGTTCAAGCTGCTGACAACTCCATCATGGTGATTGCTCTTCTATTTGGGCATGCTTTTTACTTTTTCTTAAAAAAAAGTGTTTTTAAATTGGAAAAATAATATGTGCACACAGTCAAGCATTTAACAGTACAAAAGGGATTGAAAGTAAAAAAGTGGGTTTCCATCCTGCATCAGGTTCCCAGGCTCTCTTCCTAGAGGCAGCAACTGGTGTTACCAGTTTCTTGAAGTAGCCTTCCAGAACATGCATGTGTGCATACACGTACATTCACACAATTACAGCATAATTATGTACTGTTCTACATCTATACGTCTTGAAGAATGTTTCACATCAAAGCTCAGTAATGCACCTTATTCCTTTTCATGCCTACACAGTACAAAGTCCTAAAGTTGCCGATAACTGGGGTGCCTGGGTGACTCAGTCATTTGAGCGTTGGACTGTGCTGACAGCTCAGAGCCTGGAGCCTGCTTCAGATTCTGTGTCTCCCTCTCTCCCTGCCCCTCTCTCGCTCGCACTCTGTCTCTCTCTCTCTCAAAAATAAATATTAAAAAAATTTTTTTTAAATAAATTGAACCCTTAAAATCCTATTCCAGTTTAAAGATAATTTGAAGTTATTATGTCAGAAATATACGTGCACCCCCGTGTTTGTTGCAGCATTATTTACAACAGCCAAGACTTGGAAACAATGTGTGTCCATTGACAGATGAACGAATAAAGAAAATGTGGCATATATAATGGAATATTATTCGTCCATAGAAAAGAAGGAAGTCTTGCCGTTTGTGACAACATGAATGGACCTTGAGGGCATTTTGCTAAGTGAAATAGGTCAGACAAAGAAAGATAAATACTGTATATCTTGGGACACCTGGGTGGATCAATCGGTTAAGTGTCTAACTCTTGTTTAGCGCTCAGGTCATGATCTTGCGGTTTGTGGGTGGGAGCCCTGGGTCAGGCTGCACGCTGACGGTGAGGAGCCTGCTGGGGATTCTCTCTTGCTCTCTCTCTTTCTGACTCTCCCATGCTCGTGTTCTCTCTCAAAATAAATAAGCAAACTTTAAAAAAAAAAAAAACCTCTATAATCTTATCTATGGAATCCCAAAAGACCAAACTTTATAGATAGAACAGTTTGATGGTTGCCAGAGGAGGGGCGTGGGGGTAGGAGAAATGTGGGTGAACGTGTCAAAAGGTACAAACTTCCAGTTACATGATCAGTAGTTCTGGGGATGTAACGTACAGCATGGTGACTATAGTCAACAGTACTGTGTTACTGCAGTACCGAAAAGTTGCAAAGAGAGTAGATCTTAAAAGTTCTCATCTTAAAAAATACTTGTAACTGTGAGGTGATGGATGTTAATTAAACTTACTGTGGCAATCATTTCGCAGTATATACATAGACCAAATTGTTGTGTTGTACACCTAAAACTAATGCAATGTAATATATCAATCATGTCTTAGTAAAACTGGAAAGAAATAGAATAGAAAACATTTTTAAGAGATAATTTAATAGGAAAAAGAGTTATTGGGATTTGAATTAATACAACATTTTCTTATGTTGTATTATACATTGTGATATTGTTCTTATTTTTAATATAGCTTTGTTATAATTACATATGTACAGATGTGCATATGCATATAAGTGTATAAAATATATAATGTGTGTGTAATAACTATTTCAGATGGTTCTCTGTTCTCTTGTATGTTCTCTTGTATGTTTGTATAGTTCATTTAGCTTTATCAAGTCAACTATCCAGTAAAAACATTCAGTCGTTGGCTGTTTATATATTTTTTTCTCTTTTTTTGCTTTCAAATTTTTTAATGTTTATTTATTTTTGAGAGAGGGAGAGAGAGAGAGAGACAGACAGAGTGTGAGTGCAGGAGGGGCGAGAGAGAGAGAGACAGAATCTGAAGCAGGCTCCAGGCTCTGAGCTGTCAGCACAGAGCCTGACACAGGACCTGAACTGATGGACCGTGAGATCATGACCTGAGCCAAAGTCGGACACTTAACTGACTGAGCCACCCACGTGCCTTTATATTTTTCTTTTATTTTTCTGTTTTATTTTAATTTTTTTAATGTCTGTTCATTTTTGAGAGACCAAGACAGAGCACGAGCAGGGGAGGGGCAGAGAGAGAAGGAGACACAGAATCCGAAGCAGGCTCCAGGCTCTGAGCTGTCAGCACAGAGCCCAACATGTGGCTTGAACTCATGAACCGTGAGATCATGACCTGAGCCAAAGTTGGATGCTTAACCAACTGAGCCGCCGAGGCGCCCCTATTTTCTTAATTGTCCCTGTGGTTTTGAATTTGAATCAGGTTCTTCTTGGTGCACATCACGAGAGCAATCACCTTAAATCCTTTTGAGGTAAAGCAGAATAAGTTACCTAGTTAATTAATGACAGGGCCAGCACCATTTTTCCCCCATTTGCCAGCATGGCTCAGTGGTCTGAGGCTCTGGCTCCAGTCTCTGGTAGGTTTGAATCCCACCGCTGCCTTTTTTTTTTTTTTTTTTTTTTTAATTTTGATTAAAAAAAAAACGTAAAATTTACCATTTTAATCATTTTTATATGTACATTTCAGTAGTGTTAGGTATATTCATGTTGTTGTGAAATAGATCTCCAGAACATTTTCATCCTGCAAATCTGAAACTCTGTGCCTATGGAACAATAATTCCTCTTTCTCCTGTCCCCCTAGCCCCTGATAACCACCGTTCTACTTTCTGTTTCTGTGAGGTTGACTACTTTAGATATCACAAAAGGGAACTCACACAGCGTTTGTCTTTTTGTGGCTGAATTATTTCACGTAGTATAATGTCCTCAAGGTTTATCCATCTTGTAGCATGTGACAGGTTTCCTTCCTTGGCAAGGCTGAATAACTCTCCATTGTATGTATACACCACATTTTGTTTATCCATTCATTGTTTTTATTTTTTATAAATTTTTATTTCTTTAACATTTATTCATTATTGAGAGATAGAGAGACACAGAGCGTGAGCAGGGGAGGGGTAGAGAGAGAAGAGACACAGAATCTGAAGCAGGCTCCAGGCTCTGAGTTGTCAGCACAGAGCCTGATGCGGGGCTCAAACTCACAAACTGTGAGATCATGACCTGAGCCGAAGTCGGTTGCTTAACCAACTGAGCCACCTGGGCGCCCCTATCCATTCATTGATTTTTTTTAATTTATTTTTATTTTTATTTTTTTTAGTGTTTATTTTTATTTTTGACAGAGAATGAGCGGGGGAGGGGCAGAGAGAAAGGGAGACACAGAATCCAATTCGGGCTCTGTGCTGCTAGTGCAGACAAGGCTTGAACTCAGTGAACCTCAAGATCATGACCTATGCTGAAGTCAGACACTTAACCGACTGAGCCACCCAGACACTCCATGTCCTTTGCTAATTTTTTAATTAGGTAATTTGATTTTTGTTGTTGAGTTGTAGGAATTCTTCGTATATCCTGGATTTTGACCCTTTATCAGATATATAATTTGGAAATAACGTCCCCCATTCTGTAGTTTGCCTTTTCACTCTGCTCACAGACTGTGTCTTCTGATGCACAAGTGTTTAAGTTTGATATCTTCCCATTTGTCTTTTGGTGTCTCTGCTCTTGGTGTCATATCCAAAAAATCATTGGCCAAGTCCAATGTCATGAAGTTTTTTCCCTATGTTTTCTTTTAGGAGTTTCATAGTTTGAGGTCTGTAGTCCATTTTTGAGTTCATTTTTGTGTATGGTATAATACAAGGGTCCAATTGAATGGATGTTTTTGATGGTGTGCTTCAATTATCCCTTAAGGGTCCAGAAGAACCAGAAGGCTTCTTGTGCCTGTAGAGTGGCCATCCCGGGCTCTTGAGTTCGATCAAAGTTATTTACGTCATACTGGACAAACATCTGTTGAGTACATGCTAAGTGTCTGATGGGTCTGGGAAATAAGAGAAGGAATTAACAAAAACAGTAAACTAACAAATAGAATAAATAATAAAATAATAAATATAATAAATATAATAAAAATAAAATAAAAAATAAAAATAAAAATAATAAAATAATAAAAAATTCACATCTCTGGGGTGATGTGAATGCTCTGCATCTCTATAGGAGTTTAGATTACAGAGGCTATGCATTTGTCAAAACTCCGTGAATGTACACTTAGGGTTTGTGCATTTCATTGCATGTGAAGTTTACATAAAAAAAAGAAACAAATATTGAACTCTAGTTGATGATAAGCACTTTGAAGTTTTTAGAGGCAAGTGCATTTCCCTCTTTAAAAAAAAGAAAAAAGATATTTTCATCCTGCAAATCTGAAACTCTGTGCCTATGGTGGTGCCTGGATGGCTCAGTTGGTTGAGCGTCCACCTTCGGCTCGGGTCATGATCTCACCGTTCTTGGGTTCGAGCCCAGTGTCAGGGTCTGTGCTGACGGCTCAGAGCCCGGAGCCTGCTTTAGATTCTGTCTCTGTCTCTGTCTCTTTCTCTATCCCTCCCCTGCTTATGTGCTCTCTCTCTCCCTTTCTCCCTCTCTCAAAAATAAGCAAACATTTAAAAATCAGTCAAAATACAAAAAGTAATAGATGCATAGAGAGGTTAATAGGTGATAAGCAAGTATATTTAAAGTGAATTTGCTCCCTGCTTGACATGTTTCATAATAAAATGTTGACGAAAGGAGATGAGCAGGTGGTACGCAGAGACTTACCTTTACCCCACAGAGCACAGTTAATGGCCAAATGGGTTTTGTCAGGGTGGGAGGGTGAGCGGTAGAACTGGTTAGTACTGAAAGCATCTGCTCCCTTTTGGAACCTCTGGACAGATGTGCCTTCTATCACGGGGGATCGGTTGAATGACTGATGCTAGCCAGCAATTGCTGTGGTGCTCCAGTACCTACAGGAAGGAATATGTTTTACGTTGTAACTTAAGGTACAATTATACGTAACCAAAGCAAAAATTTCATAGAACTATACTTTGCACTCTGATGTTTGCTATTCAGTTTCTGGAAGAAAAAAAAAAAAAAAGGTCAGTTTTGATCCATTAACAGGTTAAGAACTGACAGTTTGAAAAATGCTGCTCTAACACATAAACCGTGGAGACCGAAAGATTGACACACATCATTTCGCGTTCACAGCGAACGTTGCCATCAAAATCGTTAGCATCTTTAAATATTTCTTAGAGCTTCAAAGCCCAGGGGAGCTGGGTCTCCTTACACATGCCACTATAATCTCAGTTGTGTGACCTTGGAAAAGATGTTTAAATTTTCAGCCTCAGTTTCATCATCTGGAAAATGGAGATATTAGGGGAAATGCACACTTCATAGCCCTCTAGAAAAGGATTCAATGAGGTGATGTCTGTAAAGTGCTTAGCACAGTGCCCAGCGTTGAAAGGCTCCAACAGGTGGTGAATATTTTTATTAGCCATGAATTCACGAACTTCTGTGTTTGGGCCTCAAAAGAAATCAAAATGGGCTTCAGTGGAATATGGTGTCCCTCGGTGTCTTCTTTAGTTCTTTTTTCCCGTTTGTTTTTTATAGAAGTAACCTTTTGGAAGTACCCACTTGTTGGCTGTAGCTAGCACTCAGTAAAACAGTACTCAGTTTTCCAGCAGTTGGTGGTGGTGGCTTTGGCGAGAATGCCATTTGGAAACATGGGGAGTTTTGGCAGGCTTTGTCGTGTTTGTTGTTGGAGACTGCCTTGGCATAGTCCTGGGTGAAGGAGGGATGCCTGGGGTTTCTCACTGATTCATCCCTTTGGCAGAGAATTCTGGATAAACTGCATCTGATTTGGGGGGGTGGGCAGGAAGAGCCCAGAGGGCCTCATTACAAAGGAGTTTACCTCTTTGAAATTCCCTTACCGACAGTTTATTCTACACCATTTCGATTTCCTCGTTTTTAATCCGAACAACTTTGGCTCTTGGTGGAAATAATTAGAACACGTGCTGGTATTTTTGGCACAATTGGCATTTTTGCTTTTCTTAATTTAGTGGAATGTGAGGGTTTTATTGCTGGGAGGGCCCTTGCAAGACCACTGTGAGTCTGCCGCTTGATAGGCCCCTTCAGCAGGCCTTTGGCAACAGGTGGGGCACTCCTGCTCCTGTGTGGCTAGAGAGAGGAGAGACACAGTACTTTAGCTGTCGGACTGGGGCGTTTTAACCACAGCCAACCTGAGAAAATGATTGCTATCACCACTGTGTGCTGCTGCAGTCTCTCTTTTAAAAAAAAAAAAATTTTTTTTTAATGTTTATTTATTTTTAACAGAGACAGAATGCGAGTGGGTTAGGGGCAGAGAGAGAGGGAGACACAGAAGCAGAAGCAGGCTCCAGGCTCTGACCTGTCAGCACAGAGCCCGACGCGGGGCTCGAACTCACAAACCGTGAGATCACGACCTGAGCCGAAGTCGGACGCTCAACTGACTGAGCCACCCAAGCGCCCCTGCAGTCTCTTTTGAGTATGCATCTTACTACTTACTGTGTTTACCAGCTTATTACCTAGAATAGCAGCCAAGTTAGCAATCTCAGTGGCTTAACACAACCAAGATTTATTTGTTGCTCACATATCATATCCAATCAGAGTCAGGGTGGAGAATGTCTGTCTTTCTCTATACAGACACTCAGGGGCTTGGGCTGATAGGGGCCCCAACCATCTTGTAGCCATTTAGGGGGACTCATGACTTCCAGGTTGCCATGGCAGGGAAGAGAATCAGCATTCACTCTTCAGTGTTTTTGCCTAGAAGTGATAGAGTCATTTTGCTCATAGTTCATTGGTCCATACTGGTCGTATGACCCTGCCTAACTGCAGGGGGACTGGAAATATGGGGGAACCTATGGAATATTCGATGAGCATTACCAAGGAGAGATGATATGTGGTATTATGTGTGTTAAAACTATATATTGAGGGGCACCTGGGTGGCTAAGTCGGTTGAGCATCTGACTTTGGCTCAGGTCATGATCTCGCAGTTCGTGAGTTCAAGCCCCACATTGGGCTCACTGCTGTCAGCCTGTCAGAGCAGAGCAGGCTTTGGATCCTCTGTCCCCCTCTCTCTGCCTGCCCTTCCCCCACTTGCACTCTCCCCAAAATAAATGAATATTTAAAAAGAAACTACATATTGAAAAAATGCAGCTTCCGATTTTCTAGATCTGCCAAGTTTCATTTAATCTCCCAATTTTCTAAGTCTCCAGGTTCAAAGAGGCCACCATGGCAGCAGCTTTTACTGATGGCCTGGTAGGGGCAGGGAAGCTGCTGCCAATCGCAGAGTTACGGGATTCATGAGCAGAGCAGCAGGTAATACAACAGGGAAATGGCGGGGGCAACTGTGACTTCTGCTGACTTGGTGTGGTTACTTTGTGTGGTAGGCTGAAAAATCCTCCCCCCTTTCTTTACCCCATAGATAGCAGGTCCTGATCCCTGGAGCCAGTGGGTGTTACCTATATGGCATCAGGGGTTTCGCAGATTGATTAGATTAAGGATCTTGAGTTGGGGGTTATCCTGGATTAGCCCAGTGGGCCCTGAATGCTGTCACATGTATCCTCATGAGAAGGGAGCAGAGGGATTTGACACTCTGACAGAAGAGGAGGAGGCAGTGGACCATGGAGGCAGAGACTAGAGTGACATGGCTACAAGCCAAGGAATGCCCACAGCCATCAGAAGCTGGAAGAGGCAAGGAGTGGATTCTCCTCTAGAGCCTCCGAAGGGATTGTGGCCCAGGAACTGGGGGATGGGGCAAGAGTGAAAATTTTCTTTTCGTACTCTCTTTTTTCTTTCTTTTTTTTTAAGTTTTTTTTTTTTTTTTAATGTTTATTCATTTTTGAGACAGAGAGAGAGAGAGAGAGAGAGCACGCACGAGTTGGGAGGGGGAGAGATAATCCTAAGCAGGCTTTGTGCTTGTCAGTGCAGAGCCTTACATGGGCCTGGAACCCACGAACCATGAGATCATGACCTGAACCGAAGTCCAGAGTCAGTCACTCAACCGACTGAGCTACCCAGGCGCCCCTCCTTACTCTGTTTTCTCATCTTTTAAATTTAAACCATGTGAATCTACTACCTATTCAAAAGAAAGCAAATAAAATTAACCTTTACAGTTCTGCCAACCCTACAGTAGGGGAACATGGTTCATTTTATTGTGATCTTGTGGAATGCACAACTTGTGATGTGTGGAATGCACTTGTCATTCTTTTCAGAATGTTGCCCCATGGGCCCTCCCATCCCACCTACTCCAGTTTCTTCTCTCTCTCTTCTGGTGTTCGGGGGATATGTCAGTGGTGGGAAAGAATTATGTGGAGAAAAATAAATGATGCTGTAATAATTACAACTTTTGCTTAGAATTTCAAAAGGTAATCTGACTAAAACTTACCTCAGAATTACCTCCCTTTCTGGATCAAGGCTTCCAAAACAGTGTGCTGAGATTTAATTTCCTCAGCCTTGAGGAGTGCAGGCGAGGGCCAGGGTAGCCAGAGCCCAACCCCCACCCCCCCGGCTGGTGGCTTCTACTTCGAGAATACTGCCCGTTGCTGACAGTGTGCTATGTGAATATTATTATTTTCAATGTGTGCAGTGATGTGGAAAGGTTGGTAAATACTGCTCTAGGTAAACTGTGGCCTTATATTTTAGAATACGTGTTGCATAAAAACAGCTATGGAAAACAAACAAACAAACTTGCTGGGTCTTTGGGAAAAATTTAGTGATCGTTTTGCTCCAGTGCAGGAGTCCTTAGCCTTTTTTCCACCGCGACCCTTGTGATGAGGATGGTCATGACCCGGTGGCCATCCTGGTGAGGAAACTGGCACTTTTGCATAGCCCAAAAAGCTGGCTCGGCTTCAGTGTTTCCCACACACGCCTATAGGAAAAGAAAGTAGAGTAACATTTTAGGAAATGATCTTGAGTTCACTCTTATTTACCAAGAAGTGAATTGATGAAAACTTGGGTGTGTCCACCATCTGTAGGAACAAAGGCATTCTGACCCACATCATAAGTGACATCACAGTTGGGAACAACTGTCCTCACAACGTAAGTAACATTTCATACTGTGGCTAGCTGCATATAAGGTAATTTTAAAACAAGAAATAAGAGATCAAGTTTTTTAAAGAATTGGTGACAAGCAAAAAAAAAAAAAAAATAGTGGTACCACATGCAGTGTATAAATAGAAACTTTATCAAGTTCAATTTTCATTTGAATTATATTTGTTGTTCTGTTGTGTCCTGGTGGGTCTGATGATGTTGGTAATGCTGTCTGTTCTTTATGTTTTCTGGAAAAAGTAACTGAATTAGTATGTCAATGTAGTATTATCTGAAGATATCTAAGAGCTGTTAAAATGCTTAAAAATAAAATGATCAATTCTCCCTTTGTTCTCTTGACAGGATAATTGAAGCTATCTGCATAGGTTGGTTCACTGCAGAGTGCATCGTGAGGTTCATCGTCTCCAAAAACAAGTGTGAGTTTGTCAAGAGACCCCTGAACATCATTGATTTACTGGCAATCACTCCGTATTACATCTCCGTGTTAATGACAGTATTTACGGGCGAGAACTCTCAACTCCAGAGGGCTGGAGTCACCTTGAGGGTGCTTAGAATGATGAGGATTTTTTGGGTGATTAAGCTTGCCCGTCACTTCATTGGTCTCCAGACACTTGGTTTGACTCTCAAACGATGTTATCGAGAGATGGTTATGTTACTTGTCTTCATTTGTGTTGCCATGGCAATCTTTAGTGCACTTTCTCAGCTTCTTGAACATGGGTTGGACCTGGAAACATCCAACAAGGACTTCGCCAGCATCCCTGCTGCCTGCTGGTGGGTGATTATCTCTATGACTACAGTTGGCTATGGAGATATGTATCCTATCACCATGCCTGGAAGAATTCTTGGAGGAGTTTGTGTTGTCAGTGGGATTGTTCTCTTGGCATTACCTATCACTTTTATCTACCATAGCTTCGTGCAGTGTTACCATGAGCTCAAGTTTAGATCAGCTAGATATAGTAGAAGCCTCTCTGCTGAGTTCCTAAATTAATGCATTGCAAATCAATTCTTGCATCCACTTCGTTTGATAGAAAGAGTTGACTCTCCTTCCTAGTCATCATGTGCTTCTTGCTGGGTGAGTGCTGCAGTGGTACTACCATCATGTTGGTAGGGTGAAAATTACCCTTCCCAGCTGAAGGGGTGAAAAAATGTACTTATAATGGAGTAAGTAGGATTGAGACCGTGAAGGGAAAACAATGACTCCTAGAATAAATTTTAGGACCTTATTTTATTTATGCCTGTCTTCTTCTTGCCTTGAACAATTACACTTTTTGTGTTTGTTTTAAAGTATAGTATGTGAACGTTTTAAAGCCAAAAGGTACCATTTTCCAAATGTTTTCCCATCTTATGAAATTCAGAAGAAGCTTGGAAGTTACAGTGTTTTTTTTTTGTTGGAGAGTAACATTTTTATTTCTAAATGTTTTATAATCTCTCATATCAATGTCAGAAGTATCCTGGAAACATATGTCACATGCAGGAACTGTTTAACAAATACTTTAAAAATTTGGCCAAATTTTAAACTGTATAATGGAGCTAGATATGAGCAAGGATAGTATTTGAAAAACTTTCCTAGCATATTTCTCAATTCCCTGATTTATTTTTGTTTCTATTATTCACCTTATCATACAGCTTTACGGAAGCTTGAGCATGTTTTCTTTTTTCCGTTTTGGATTTCTTTTATCTTTTTACTGAAGTGACTCAACAGAGTATTTCAGAATGAGGGGAGCTTGTATTGTTTTAGCATTTTATTGGAGTTCATTTTACTTGAATTCATTCACTGCTGTGACTAGGTGATAATTGTCCTAACATTCAGATGTCCAAACAAGAATATTTCCAACATAGGAATGATAATAGAAATAGTTTGATATTACAACCCATATTTATCTACTTCTGCTCTTAGTTTTTTTCCGTGGGTTTAATAAGACTTAGCAGATGAAAGGATGTTTATGTAGCCTTTTTATACCAAAGTCATATTTACATGTTGTCACGGGATTATCATAAAAAGAGAAATTAAATATTTCCTTACTCTTGGTTGCTATGTAGCTAAGCCAGTTTTAAGCCAGCTAAAAGCAGTGAATACATAATTGTTTGATCTGAGCTTCACCATGTTGAATTGCAGCTACACCAAAACTTCTTGTAACAATATTGAACAATATGCCACATTAATCTGGGTAGATTATTAGGATTAGATAATATAAAACTGTTGACTGTTTAGTGCTAAAATTTAGCAATATGAATTAAGATTTTGCTTTGTTAACCAGTTGCCATAAAGAAGTTAATATATAAACACAAAAAATTAAAGTCATAGATTCACAAATAATTTAATGTTATATACTGCAATTTAGTGGGAGTGGAGAGGGTGGGTGGAGAGGAGATGGGGCCTGGATATATTTATTACAGAACAGAAGTGTTCATTAAAAGAATATTAGCTATCATCTAGTTCAAACGTCAACTAGCACAAGCAGACAACCAGGGCAAGAGAGGATATGACTGTGGAGGAATTAGGGCCAAAACCTGGATGTCTAAAAACCTACTTAGCCCAGCAGCTTATTCTTAACACATGTTTAGGGTTTGAGAAAAGCCTCAAGAAGCCACACTTCTTTGCCATTGCCGTTGCTGGGGTAATAATAGCAAAACCATTCCTTTTCCCTAATTTCTGAGTTTATGTGACATTTTGGCCATGAAAAGAATCTCACCCCATCTTTTTTACTATTGCACACTGGTATTGGTATGCTGCTTATTATATACTCAAAATAAATTCTGTTATTTATTGTCTACTTATTGTATTTTAATATATTTGAAATAAATGGCATGGATTTATTTTTTCTTACCTATTTTGATTAGGGCCTTGTGGTTCATGCGAATAATATGCAGATGAAAGCATCCCCATATTACTAATAAAAATATGGCAGCCATCCATTTTGCTGGCACTGAGAAGCCTTCATGGAAGTATGTCTTATGTCCCCAAATAAATTATAATTATCTTGAGGGCTGGGGCCCTCTTTCCGGCACACACCTTCATAGCCCCACAGCGTCTGTGACAGGTTTGGGCACATGCTATCGTTGACTGATTTGGGGGGAGAGATTTCTGTGTGAAGAGGCAAGGAGAAGCCCACACCCACAAGTGCACATGTAGAGCCGCATGTGTGAACACACACACACACACAGACTTTGAGGCTGCCCTTAAGGAACAAGAAATCTGTTGGTGGTGACAGACCAAGGACGTCTAATGACTAATCCAGCTACCCATTTACTAAGAATGGTGATAAGAAATTATAGAATACTTCATGAGTTAAGAGACTGTATCATGGACATTGTAATTTTTGAGGAACAGAGACGTTTTTCTTGAAACTTTTCCCGGAATGTTACTGCTTTTAAAAAAGCCATTCAGTAGGGCGATTTTTTAGTTGTGCATTTGGACGTTTCTCATAACTCCATCGTCACAGCACAGATACTTTCATTAGGATCTGTGTTAATACCAGTAAGTCAGATGTTATCCTAAATTATTAGAATGCTCAGTGAGGAAAGAGGAAACCCGAATGTTGGTTCTGGTTTTACCACATGTGAGATTGTAACTTAACCTTAGGTGTATCTTGTTTTGTATCCTCTAAGATGGTGGGGTTTTTTCCAGATTAAAGATACAAATTACAGAATGCCTTTAAAAGCGAACATACTCTTAACAATCCAAGGCCTTATTTATCTTTTTCTTTTATGGCTCTTTTGTACTGTGGGTTGCTGGTTGAAACTGGCATTTGCATTTGCTTGGCTCTTGGTTTTCGCAGTTACTTGTCACCACACATTTGTAAGTTCTTCCTTTCTTAAAAAATGTAGAAATACGTTCTTTCACAGTGGCTGTCAGTAAGTCAAAGTAGTATTCTGTTTTTAAGTTTTGGTCCAGATGTCTTCCTTAGGTCTCCTGTGACCTGGGAGGTGGGGAAGATGGGGTTACATTGGATATTGGTGTTGGAAGGATTTCCTTTGTTGGCTTGATATTTTCTAAAAGCAGCTTATTTTTCCTCTTTGTTATAGAAATGAAAAATAAAAAACTGAAACCTCCTAGCTGTGCTTCACTGTTAAGCTTCTGTAACCCCAAACTTAATACATAGCTTCACAAAATATTTCCAGAGCCCTCTGATCCTACATAAATGTACATTCACTTATAGTATGCAATATACAGTCCAAACAAATATGGTGTAAATATTTCATAGCGTGACAGTAAATTAGAACTAAAGGGCCCTAGGGGTCAGTTAAGCATCCGACTTCAGCTCAGGTCATGATCTCATGGTTCGTGGGTTTGAGCCCCACATCAGGCTCTGTGCTGACAGCTCGGAGCCTGGAGCCTGCTTCGGATTCTGAGTCTCCGTCTCTCTCTGCCCCTCCCCCGCTCATGCTCTGTCTCTCTCTCTCAAAAATAAATAAACATTAAAAAAAAAAAAAAAAGAACTAAAGAGCCCTAGAGACCTTCTGGTCTACCATGTCCCCTTCCTTTGCCCTTTATCTTGTCCAAATGTCAGCGGCCAAGGAACTGTGCTCCCAGTGGCTTATGAGTTAGCTGTCATCCTGATTTACCTGGGACTTTCTTCGTTTTACCACTGAAGGTCCCCCCATCCGGGGAGATCCTTTCATCTCAAGAGAGATGGTCACCTGGGAGAGTTGGTCACCCTAGTATCAGGTCAGGCCCCCGAAACCTGATTTTCAGATTTTTAGTTCAGTAGTCTTTGGACATACTTCTATTTTATAACATCAGAAAGCATGAAGGATTTCTTTTTAAATATTTTCTTTGGGGCCTTGGAGCCCCTTCTTATAGGTCAAATAAAGAGCAAATGTTGCTTGTAGACACCCTAGATGTCAGGAAGGATGGCTTGGGACAAGTGTATAGGGAACTCAGACTTTCAGTAGAGTTTTTAAGTTTATTTATTTATTTTGAGAGAGAGCGAGAGAGCGAGCACTGGCATGCAGGGGAGGGGCAGAGCCCCTCACAGACTGAGCCACCCAGGCGCCCTCCAGTAAGTACTTAAACTTTGGGCCATTAGTGTCAATTTAATTGTCAGTTTATTGTTTTAGTGAATTGAACTTGATAATCTGCATTTATGCTATAATTTAAGCAAATTAATTAAAGTAGCTTTGGTGAGAATCCTTTGATTTAACACTATATACCAAGCATAGTGAAAACATAAATGACATTTAGTGAATGAAAGCCTGAGGGAATAAATATTTGGATTTCACCTACCAGAACTAAGTAATGCGATGTCATTTATATCTGAAGAAGTGATCTTGCTTTATTTATGCAACATTGTATTAACACTGAAACTAAAATTTCACACAATTTTGTATTAGGTAGTTTCCCCTCCCCTTAGACTTTAATTATTTCATTTTTTTTAAAGTTTATTTATTTTGAGAGGGGCAGAGAGAGAAAGAGAGCGCCTGCGAGCAGGGGCGGGCAGAGAGAGGGGGACCGAAGATCTGAAGCGAACTTCGCACTGATCGCAGAGAACCTGGTGTGGGGCTTGAACTCAGGAACCAAGACATCGTGACCTGAGTCGAAGTGGGATGCTTGACCGACTGAGCCACCCGGGGGCCCCAAGGTGATTTGTTTTTAAAGAAAGAACTCATAAGTAATGACAGGTGTTTTTGTTGTATTCATATACAATGAATTGTTCAATTTACATATATTTTAGCTGTGTGCTACAAGCTTGATCTGACAGCTCTGGTGGGTTTCCGTGTTTTCCTTCTCTGCCATACAGAAGGCAGGAGAATTCCACGTTTTTAGCGGAGAATAGTATTCGAGTTACAAATCCTGAACTGTGATACAAGCGGGGTGTGTGTGTGGCCATAGCTATACGTGCATTTATTTTGTTTTATTGTTTTAGCCATAGCGAATCTTTTATATGAAACACTTGGAGGTAAAAATGCAAAATCATGAAATTGATGTAAGGTTTGTAAGTTTCAAGTGAAAGGTTTTTGTTCATAGGACAGAATTGGAAAGTTTAGATTTTTTGCTTTGAGATAAACTGCCTAGCTTCTTATCTGTATTTTTATTCAATTTTTCTTATCATTTGGAAGTTTACTATTATAAACTACTATTTACTATTATAAATAGTAGAAATCATAGTTGTAAAATTAGAATAATGGGTCGTGGTCCCTTTCTTGATAAGATTTGTCTTATAATGATTTAAGGGAAATCACATTTTATTAACTTTCCCAATTAACTCAATTTAAAAAGATCAGGTGGAAGTTGAGCAACATATATGTTTGTCTTTTTCTTAAGTAATTTTTAAATTTTTTACTACAGTTTTTTTTCCCATTTTATTTATTTTAGAGAGAGAGCATGACTGGGGGAGAGGGGCAGAGGGAGAGAGAGAGAATCCCAAGCGGGCTCCATGCTTAGCACGGAGCCTGATGTGGGGCTCCATCCCACAACCCTAGGATCCTGACCTGAGCCAAAATCAAGAGTCAGACACTCAACAGACCGAGCCACCCAGGTGCCCCTTATATACATTTTTAAAATGTATGCACCTTTATATGCTGCAGTGCAAGGCAGAGATAGGAGGACTGTAGCATGCAAGAAATAATTAGGTGCATCCCACTTTTTGTAATAAATAGGTTTCCAAACATTTGTATGGAAAAAAAGGTTGGTAAACTTCATCATATTTCATATACACAGTAATGGATGTGTACAGGAATCCAATTAGGGAATCCTTCCTGTGAGTCAACCTTCTTTTGTGTTATTATCCCCTAGCATATGTTTTTTAGGTTTGACTTTTCATGTATATAATAATGAGGTCTTATGAGATGGGCATACCTGTATAGGAATCAGAATCAGATTAAATTGGGGCACCAGGATGGCTCAGTCGGTTAAGTGCCTGACTTCGGCTCAGGTCATGATCTCACGGTTTGTGAGCCTGGAGCCTGCTTCAGATTCTGACTAAGCCAGCCAGGCACCCCTCATTGTGATTTTGATTTGCATTTCCCTAATGACTAATGATATTGAGCATATTTTCATGTACTTATAATGATTTATGTACCTTTGGGAGAAATGTCTATTCAAATAATTCTCCCATTTAAAAAATGGGTTGTCTTTTTATTGTTGAATGATAAGACTTCTTTACATAGTCTAGATACCAGATCCTTAACAGATACATGATTTACAAATCTTTTCTCTCAGTTTAAGGGTTGTCTTTTCACTTGCTTAAGAGTATCATTTGTAGCATGCAAATTTTTTTTAATTTTCTTTATTTTAAATTTTCTTTTTAGTTTTTTAAAATTTACATCCAAATTAGTTAGCATATAGTGAAACAATGATTTCAGGAGTAGATTCCTTAATGCCCCTTACCCATTTAGCCCATCCCCCCTCCCACAACCCCTCCAGCAACCCTTAGTTTGTTCTCCATATTTATGAGTCTCTTCTGTTTTGTCCCCCTCCCTGTTTGTATATTATTTTTGTTTCCCTTCCCTTATGTTCATCTGTTTTGTCTCTTAAAGTCCTCATAGGAGTGAAGTCATGTGATTTTTGTCTTTCTCTGACTGACTAATTTCACTTAGCATAATACCTTCCAGTTCCACCCACGTAGTTGCAAATGGCAAGATTTCATTCTTTTTGATTGCCGAGTAATACTCCATTGTGTATATATACCACATCTTCTTTATCCATTCATCCATCGATGGACATTTGGGCTCTTTCCATACTTTGGCTATTGTTGACAGTGCTGCTATAAACATGGGGGTGCATGTGTACCTTTGAAACATGGGGGTGCATGTGTCCCTTTGAAATCGCACACCTGTATCCCTTGGATAAATGCCAAGTAGTGCAATTGCTGGGTCGTAGGGTAGTTCTATTTTCAGTTTTTTGAGGAACCTCCATACTGTTTTCCAGAGTGGCTGCACCAGCTTGCGTTGCCACCAACAATGCAAAAGAGATCCTCTTTCTCTGCATCCTCGCCAACATCTGCTGTTGCCTGATTTGTTAATGTTAGCCATTCTGACAGGTGGTATCTCATTGTGGTTTTGATTTGTATTTCCCTGATGATGAGTGATGTTGAGCATTTTTTCATGTGTCTGTTAGCCATCTGGATGTCTTCTTTGGAGAAGTGTCTATTCATGTCTTTTGCCCATTTCTTCACTGGATTATTTGTTTTTGGGGTGTTGAGTTTAATAAGTTCTTTATAGATTTTGGATACTAACCCTTTATCTGATATGTCGTTGCATGCAAATTTTTTTAAGTTTATTTATTTATTTTGAGAGAGAAAGACAGTGGGAGAGGCAGGGAGAGAGAGAGAGAGAGAGAGAGAGAGAGAGAGAGAGAATCCTAAGCAGGCTCCACACCAGCAGCACAGAGCCAGACATGGGACTCAAACTCACAAACCGTGAGATCATGACCCAAGCTGAAACCAAGAGTTGGTTAACTAACTGAGCCACCCAGGCGCACCTTGTAGCAAAGAAGTTTTAATTTTCGACGTAATCCAGTTTATCTTTTTTGTCTCTTCTGCTTTTGGTGTTGTATCTAAGAAACTCAAGGTCATGAAGATTTACTCCTATGTTCCCTTCTAAAAATTTTATAGTTCTAGGTCTTACTTTCAGGGATCTGATCCATTTTGAGTTAATTTTTGTATATGGTATGAGGTAGGGGTCCAGCTTCATTTTTTCGAGGTGGTATCCTGTTTGTTGTTCCTCTACCATTGAAAACACTCTTTTTTCCACCATTGAGTGGTATTGGCATAATTGTCAAAAATCAGATTGCCATAGATGTATGTGTTTATTTCTCCTGAACACTCCGTTCTCTTCCATTGATCTATATGTCTGTTATTCCAGAACCACAGAGAAGACTTTGGAGTAAGTTTGGAAATCAGGAAGTGTGAGTTCTTCTTTTACAGGATTGTTATGGATCTCTTGCATTTCCATATGAATTTCGTATCACCTTGTCCACTTCTGCAAAAAAAGGCAGTTGGAAATTTGATAGAGAATTGCATTGAATTCTGATTGAGAATGTAGATCAATCAGGGTAGTACTGCCCTCTTAACAATATTGAGTCTTCCAATCCATGAACACAGTATGTCTTTCCATTTACTTACGTCTTGTTTAATTTCCTTCAGTGTTCTATAGTTTACAGTACAGAAGCCTTGCACTTCTTTGGTTTAATTTATTCTTAGTATTTATTCTTTTTGATGCTATTGTTAATGCAGTTGCTTTCTTAATTTCATTTTCAGATTATTCATTGCTAGTGTATAGAAACACAACTGATTTTTGTATCTTGATCTTGTGTCCTGGAACCTTGCTGAGCTTTAATAGTTCTAATAGTTTTTTGAGGATTCTTCACAGGTTTTTACATATCATCTGCAAAGAGAGATAATTTTACTTCTTCCTTCCTTTTATCTCTTTGTCTTACTGAATTACCCCAGCTAGAACTTCGCTAGAAGTCTCAAATAGATGTGGTGAGGGTGGATATCCTTGTCTTATTCCTGATCTTAGGGAGAAAACTCCCAGTCTTTCACCATTAGGTATGATGTTCGCTACGGGTTTTTCATAGATGCTCTTGAACGGGTTGAGAAACCTTTCCGGTATTTCTGGTTTGTTCAGTGGTTTATCATGAAAGGTTTTTGGATTGTAGAAATGTGTTTTAATGAAGAGATGGGTAGATTTTATTGTGAGTTGAGTTGTACTGTCAGTGTCGGGAAATACGTTTTGTTGAAGTGGGTTTCCAACTCTCTACAAGATAACTAATCGGGTTGAAGCCATAGAATTGCTTGTTGATGCTTTTTACGGTTCATCAATTGATGTACATTTAATGGTTTCTAAGACTATTAAACCGATTCTCTTCATTACCTCAAGTTAATTTGAGTTTGTGTTCACTTGCCTAAAGATAACAGAGACGCACAGACACAAGAAAGATAATGTGTTTCTGTTGGTTGGGTTTTTTTAATGCCTTTTTATTACCTGACCTTGTGCTTCTCATACTCAGATAGTCCAGGAATGGTGGCAGGATGCCAGTGGGTGGAGAGAGGCGGGCTCCATCCCCATGAACAGTCCTTGCTCTTGTGTGCAGTTCTCTTCCGCCTGTCTTGGGGGTACCTTGGTAGAAAAGCTCAAGAAGCAGGGAGCCTCTCTGGACTCCCGGGGACTGGATTTCCTAGCGTGTGTTAAGTCCACATCCTTTCATAGTACTTACAGGAAGTGCAAGAATCACTGAATTACTGGGACGGGGAGGGAGTCCTCTCCAAAACAAGACTTGATAGTTAATTAACCTGTGGCATTGCTGTAGGAAAGTTATTTATTTATTTATTTATTTATTTATTTATTTATTTAAATCCTTTGTGTGCACATAGTAGGAGGGTTTGCCTAACAAGTATCACTACTGTGCTGGGCCCTGCGGGGCCCACAGAGGTGACTGTCAGCTGGCCTCACCCTGGCAGGTACCCTTTGAAAAACCCATTCCGTTCTGTGCAAAAGATTCATTTTGTTATTGGTTTAACCTGAGGGTCCTTTTCACAAATACTAAGCCCAGATTTTTTTAAACGTAATCCCTCACCGTGAATATAATCATTGTGAAATTCCTCTAGGAAATTATGTCAGTAAAATAATTGAAGGAAAGCTCAATATTATCCGTAAACAACGCTTCCCCAGATGGTTTGAAAGATCACTTACAAGGTCGCGTTTTGCAGTCTTTTTTTTTTTTTTTTAACGTTTATTTATTTTTGAGACCGAGAGAGACAGAGCATGAACGGGGGAGGGTCAGAGAGAGAGGGAGACACAGAATCTGAAACAGGCTCCAGTCTCTGAGCTGTCAGCACAGAGCCCGACGCGGGGCTTGAACTCACGGACTGCGAGATCATGACCTGAGCCGAAGTTGGACGCTTAACCGACTGAGCCACCCAGGCGCCCCACAGCCTGACTTTTAATGGGTAGAGCTCCACTGGCATTTGTTTTTTTTTTTTTTACGAGTCATATTGCTAATGTGGTATTTGACTGAATACTTAACAGCTGTCTACTTTTGTACATATGCCCCAAAGGCCTTTGGTTACTGACTACAGTTTTAATAAATCTCACGAGTATGCTGGGTGAATGTTAATAATCTTCAGTACAAATGTGGACATCAGACCCGATGGAGTTACAATCCAGGATTTTGGACACCCTACTTTTGTAGTGTTATTTACTAAAAATGTTTAGGAAAAAAAGTTTCAAAGAGAGGTGTTCTTTGCTACAAATGTATTCAGTACTATTCATAACAACCATTCTTAGGAATAGTAGAATTCCCAATTGCTAGTCACTGAATACTTTAATAATGACTATCGTTCCTTATATTTACAGGGTAATGAGAATTATGGCAGCTTTTTCATAAAATGTAATGTACTAATGTCTTAACCATTCTTTTATTTTTACTTACTACTTTTATTAACTATTCTGAAAGTAAATCTCTGACCCTAGTTGGTCATCCTAAAAAACAAAATTTGCTGGGGCACCTGGGTGGCTCAGTTGGTTAAGCGTCCGGCTTCAGCTCAGGTCATGATCTCACTGTTCGTGAGTTCGAGCCCCACATCAGGCTCTGTGCTGACAGCTCAGAGCCTGGAGCCTGCTTCAGATTCTGTGTGTGTGTGTCTCTCTCTCTGCCCCTCCCCCGCTCACACTCTGTCTCTCTCTCTCAGTAATAAACATTAAAAAAAAAATGAGAGAAAAAAAGTGTAACTAGCAGTAACTCAAAAATACATTAGTCTCATTGTATTTATGGGTTTACGTTTCACAGGGAACCTGTGGGCCCCGGAAGTAATGGGTGTTTGTTGTAAAAGACCGAGCAGCAGCTGCCTGAGTCTGGCGGTTCTGATTTCTCTTCTGCCGCTCGGAGATGGCCTCCCTCAGCGATGCACCCCTTCCGGTGTTGCCTTCACCTGGTACACACTGGTTGATTCTTCTTTCTCAGTTCAAATTCCAGAGTAGCATTACCATCACTAAGGTATGGGAGTGGTTTTCTAAGCCGGGCCTCCAGGCTCGGGGAGAGCAATCTTTCTGAGGCGGGGATATTGCTGTGGGCAGGGCAGTTTCTCTTGAGGAGGAGATGTTGAAAGTGCCATAATTGTTCTGCTGGGAGATTGCGCAGAACGCCAACCCAGGCCACCATGTTTAGGGCATTTTGCCGATTGGACGTGACAAACAGGTAGTAGTAGCAAGTACTTAGTGACTGGCCTTGTCTGGTGTAGTCAGAGTAGAAAACTGATCTTACCCAGAGTTGAAGTTGCTGTTGCGATTAGCCACGGTTACAAGAGTAAGTCATTCTGTGGGCAGAAGCTGTGGCTGATTTGTGGCTGTCTCTAGAAGTCCCGAGTGTTTGAAGTCAGTGGCATGTGTGGTTAATTACTAAATAAGCAGATTTCTAGATGCCTTCAAATGAAGGAACACTTAACCTTTACACTTGGAGCTGCTTTCCTTTGCCCCCTACTATTAACCAATGTCAGGACATTTTTACAAAGGAGAAATCTGAGTTTGGTGCCAATGAGAACTTGAGGGTGCTTTGTGCCTGTCCCTCTAGGAATCAGCCGGAGACCCCCACAACCAGCTGGTGCCTGATACCACTGTGGAAGTGGGATTTAGGTTGTGGATCCTCCGGTTACTCTGTGTATGTCTGTCCTAATGGAAACTTCCGTTCATCCGTCCACAGTCTTAAACTCTTTTTGTTCATATGCCAAAAAAGCTTTAAAAATTGATGTACGTAATTCTGTACACCCATCATGGGGCTTGAACCCATGACCCCAAGATCAAGAGTCACATGCTCTTCTGGCTGAGCCAGCCAGGAGCCCCCTCCAAGGCTGGGATATCATTCAGCTTTTTTGTTACTATTATCTATTCATTTACATAGTCTAATTTTTTGAGTCCCTCTTTGTTTCCCTTATTTTGATCTAATTTGGAAATTTAAGAAGCATTTCCTGTTGAACTTCCCCCTTAGAACAGTATTTTTCTAGAGTACCTGATTAAATTAATAGGTGAAAATAATTAGAATTTTTTTTTCTCTTAATATCACTGGGAGTTTGGCAAAGGAAACAGGTGCAGTAATGATCAAACTTAAAATAATTTACGCTGTCATTAGTTTACCTTTGTATTTAGACACAATGAATACTATCTACTTTCATTTCACGGAAAACATTTTTAATGTGAGTACTGTTAGTACAGATTTCTTCACTGAATGTCATTGCATCAGACTATTCAATAACTAAAAATACATGGAGACTATACGTTTTTGGACAAGCAGAAATCTAGGGTACATTTTTTTCCACTTTACGTAGTATCCCTCACTTTTCACTTTTGGGCCCCAAACTAATGGCTTACATGTTAGTGTACTGAATGGCTTATGACTTAGATTTATATTATCTTTCACTGTATACAGCCATTGACTGGAAATATCCAAAGGTAAAACTGTTATGCCATTTCTAACTTGAAAGTAAAGAATATATCTACTTTTGTAAAGGTCACAGAATGTAGATTTTTTAAATATATTATACATACCGAGTTATAAATGCTATTCTATTTAAATTACTTAAGTAAAGGTATATATATGTCTGTTTTGCACTAAATAGTACCTTATACATTCAACCATTTTTATATCACAGTAGTTCAGTCTTATGTTAAAAAATGATAGGAAAAGTTTTTCTTGGATGTATTTTAAAATTTGCTTTTTGCTTAAGTTTAATTTTGCTCAATAAGCTCATCATCTCACCATCCCACATGAGACCAAGTCCTCTCTTTAGTTCAGAATAGCTTAAATTTTGGTGCACATTTTTGCTATTTTCAGAAACCAAGTTGAAGTAGCCTTATATCAAAGGTAGCCTTATGTGGAGAGCCTTATTGCAAAGATTTTAGAGTATTTAATTTCTAGTATTTTTTCTAGAATTCAGAATCTTGGGTATTTCTGGACATACAAGAACTTTGAAAAGAGTTCCGTATTTCGTGATGGGTAAAATATGTTAAGTACATTGAGAATGCCTTTACACTTTCTGACATTTGTATTTATGTTAATTAAGTAAAGTTATACCTCAGTTTTTTGTTGAATTTTGTACTGTCATATGATAAAGTTCACCAGTGGATAAATTGCTGTGTATGTGTGTGATAAAGATACTTGCCTTAAAATAGAGCACTTCTGTTTTGCAAACAGCTGTGGTCGAATTGTCTTTCCAGTTACTCATCTTTCTGTGCACCTGGTGACTGCAGGCCTGATAAAGTCCATGGAGGTAAGAAAGAAGATGAACATCGTTTCATTGTTAGCAATCTAAACCTAGATTAAAAAGCATTTTGACATGTCAAGATTTTTATGGGAAAAATTAATGTGTGTGTGTGGGGGGGTAGCATTCACTGCTAAAGATAGCAAGTGGTTGAATAGATTAAATATGTATTGGTTTTAACCATTATTTCTTATTGACCTTATTCTCAATGGGAATAGTGATTCAAATGTTTGTATGGCCAGTTCTATTACTTCCACTGTGTATTCATAACTAGTGCTAATTGTCATTATTATTGGCCATTGCATAAATCATGGAGGAATCAGATGTACTGTATCAAACAAGAGGGAAGGTAATTCGGATAGTAAAGACTGTATTATATATAGTTTTGGATTTCAGGTAATCATTTTATTATTTGGTAGCTCCTTTAGGAATGATGGTTTAAATGGACATAGTTTCTCTCTAATAATAAACGATTGATAAAATCAGCTCAATTTATGTGGCACAATTTTGTTGTTTTCTACTTTAATATGGGATTAGTAAAATGTGCAACCATATGGGTCATAGCTTTTCTTACTCGGCTGTGCAACTTATGTATTTATGTTAGATCTTTAAGAGTACCTGAAATGTGCATCAAATATTTAATTAATTAATGGTTGAAGCCTTTTAGCATCTTTAATCCTTAAGGAAGTATTTTATAAAAAAAAAATTAGCTTTGTTACGATATCATTATGTTGTATGTACATCTGAAAATAATCTGTACAGCCTGAACATTGAAATAGTTAATAAATTTTGACTTTGAGAACCACCCACCGCTGCTAAGTACATGTCACTGTCTGTCGAGTTGACTTCAGTAACTAGTGTAATTCATTCTTGGTGGACTGTTTCCCTTTTGTTCCGAACCAAAACTTCACTTTGCAATAAACTAATGGTGGTTGAAGCACAAAAGATGTCTCCTGGCTGTGACAGTGTCTCTGACGGTCACGTGGCTTTGAATCAATCCTTTGATCTTTCTCTGACCTGCTTTCACATTTTCTTTTTCTCCCTTTTAACAACTCCTCGTCTCCGTGCTGAGAATACGAATCATCCACGTGAGGTAAGTTCCCAGGCTGTGATGACAGGTGCCCATAGGCACGTAGTATGTGTGGAGCTGAATCAGAAATTTTGGAGTTTGTACCTTCTAGACGCTACGCTTGTTTGTAGTATCTTCTCAGTGACACAAATGCCTGCCAGACCCTTTCAGTTTTCTTAGTGAAAAGGCTGCACGACCCTCCGCCCCCTTTATCCCTCATGTCTCTCTCTTCTGCATGATCGCTTCCCACACACCCACCCCCCACTCCCCTGACTGCCTGGAGAAAGGGAGTTTAGATTAGACACTCTTGTACTCCAGCAGCCCCTTGATTTGATGGTGCGTCAGCCCCACCGCCAGAAGCCCCTTGCTCTGAGGTGGCCAACAGCATGGCAGAGTCCTCAGCAGAGGCCAGCGATGGCTCAGGCAGGCATTTCCTGAGAGCAGAGGCTCTGCTTGTCCTGATTGTCTCAGCAGGCCTTGGAAATGGGCTTAATTGTGGAAAGCACCCCTCCAGGAGTAGATGCAGGGACTGCTGAGGACAGAGAAGTAGGTACCTTCCTGGATAGCTGTCGAGTTCGGGCTCAACACGTTCCCCCCAGGGTCCCTGCTGACTGAGGTGGGAAAACAGTCTAGTCGGCCCAAGCGCTGAGGTGGGGTTTTCGTTTATTGCTATTAAAGTTATTGTTTCAGGAGCTGGGCATAAAGCTACAAAAACAGTGGGGACCACAAGGAATTTGTGATAATTGCATTTAAGATAGGAATCCATTCGTCAGGTAACACTTATGTGCTGTTAATCAGAATGATGGCTTCTAAGCCACGGGGTTTGCTTCTCAACTGAGTTTTTCTTTATGTTTTATTTTTGGAACTAATCAGGTTTTTGTTTTCTTTTAGGGAAAAACAATAGCAAATGTCAGACTGAACATTGTATGGTTGGATTATTTTTCACATATTTAAAAGAATTACCAGCCAGTGTGCATGGTTGAAATTTTTGGTGGCTGAGAAGATAATTAATGTTTTGGTTAAGAAAAGGGGGGGGGGGGTTTTTGGAAGACCCCCCCCCCCCCCCACCTCCTTAGTGTCTTGAGTTGACAAGGCAAGAGAGATATCCCTCAGAAGCTCCATCATCTCCATCCCGTATAACTCTTAGGTAGGTTCTGTGAATGTACCTCTCTGCTTGTGTTCGGCTGCGAATACAGCAAGGTTCTGACGGATATTTGGCCAAAAATGAGTTTTGGCACTCAGCTAGTAGAACAATGTAACCTTTTCAAGGCCAAGGAATTTGTGTGTGTGTGGGTGGTCCTTCTGTGTGCTGAAAATGTTGAAATAAGTGTTTCTACGCTGCTCAGTTCTGAAGAATTTGTGGTGCTTGAGGCAGGGGTCTTAAGGAGCCAGAGGCATCTGAGGAGAAAGGAACTTGACTCCTTAGGCAGTGAATTCTTTTTATTGGAGCTATGTCGGAGAGATTGGACACATCTTAAAAATTAACTGATTTTCAAAAATGTGTGAACGTAGTGGGGCACCTGGGTGGCTCAGTCCGTTGAGCGTCCGACTTCGGCTCAGGTCATGATCTCGCGGTTCATGAGTTCGAGCCGCACGTCGGGCTCTGTGCTGACAGCTCGGAGCCTGGAGCCTGCTTCGGATTCTGTGTCTCCCTCCCTCTCTGACCCTCCCCTGCTCATGCTTTGTCTCTCTCTGTCTCAAAAATAAATAAAACGTTAAAACAAAAATTTTTTTAAAATGTGTGAGAGTAGTATAATACACACACTAGAAAACATAAGAAACCAGAAGAGAGAAAAAAAATAACTACATACTTCCCCATCAGTGTTACAAGTTACTGTCCTCACCTGGCTTTATGTATACCTTTTATTGCCTCATTTCTGTCTGTGGTGGGCCCTACGCATGCGTGTGGAAGACACGCTTCCTATTCTTGATGAACTCCCAGTGGATAAAGAGACCAGTAAGAAAACATGAAAGGGCATTAGGGGCAAAGTTTATGAAATGACTGCTGTGGATCCCGGAAGACAGTCACCTCATTCAGCTCAGGAGTCAAGGAAGGCTTCCTGGAGGAAGTGATTCTGAAATTCAGTTCAGGGAGACAGGCTCTTAAGGATTTGCAACATGTGCAGGGTTCAGCATGCAGCAGGAGAACGTGACTTATTCTGGCAACTGCACTTGGTCGGCAAGTGCACAGAGAAGAGTGTTGGGGGGTGGGGTGCTAGTGGGTGGGCAGAGGCCAGATTAGGCAAGGCCACATGTGCCAGCCAAGGAGATGGGCTTGACCCTGCAGGGAGGGAGCCACCGAAGGACATAAACCAGGAGAATAGCATGGCAAGGTTTGTCCTTAGGGAGGATCACTCTTTTTCAAGATTGTTTTTGTTGTTGTTGTTGTTGTGTTTTGTTTTGAGAGAGAGAGAGAGAGAGCGCGCGCGCGCGCACAGGTGCAAGTGAGCACAAGTGGGGGAAGGGCAAAGGCAGAAGGAGAGAGAATCTTAAGCCGGCTCCACACCCAGCCCAGGGGCCCACCTGGGGCTTGATCCCACGACTGTGAGATCATGACCTGGGCGGAAATCAAGAGTCAGATACTTAACGGACTGAGCCTCCCAGGCGCACCAAGGAGGGTCACTCTTTGAGCTAAGTCAAGGGTGGAGTGGGACCAACTCATCACCCAGATAGGAAGAAGTGAGATAAGAGAGGATCCAGTAGCAGAGAAAAGAGACAGGGAGAGAGTGGGAGTTAACTCCATTTTGGACGTTAAATCTGAGGAGGCTGGGCAGCATCCAAATGCTAGTGACTCTGCCTGAAGCCCTGGGGAGAGGTCTAATCTAGAGTCATCCAAGCGGTCGGGATTTGGGAATCCTTGGCACATAGATGAAAATAGAAGCTAGTCTGGAATAGGATAAGAAAGAAATTCCTCTGAAAGGGAGTATTGAGGGAATAGAGGAGGCAACCTGCATTCACCTCCAGGAGACTAGCAAACGAGGCCAGAGGAGGAGGGGAGGGTGAGGGGCCCTGCAATGTCGAGTGCCTCCCAGTAGTCAGGAGAGCGCAAGACTGGGAAGCGATCATTGGACTCAGCCACTGGGAGCTCTAGTTAAATTTCAGCTGAAATTAAGCCTAGCTCTTCGAAGGCTGAATCTTCACCCTGGACAGACTGCCCCGTGGAAGAGAGGGAATCTGTGGTCAAAACTGACCAGCAGCCTGGGTTCGTGTGCGTGGTGCTGGCCTGGAAGCCCGGTCGGGATTTGGCCCCGAGCACCACTGTGGCTCGCTGTGAGTAGCTGCTTCTACCGTGGCAGCTGTGTCCCACTGGCCCAGAACGTGAAATCGAGAGCAGAAAGTTCAGGTCACATAGCATCCAGGCCGTCCGGCCGCCTGGCAGATCTTTGATTCCAGGTTGCCATTTGCTGGAGTGTAACCTCTTCCAAGGATGTTAAGAAGCAGCGTTGGAACATCACTCTCAAGCACCTGGGAGATGCGGAGGAGAGCTCCCTGGGGCCTGCCAGGAACAGTGTTCCACAGTGTGAACAGCTGGAATCCCAGTAGCTTTTTCAGTTAAAAACCAGGAGCAGTTACACAAGGTAGCGTTCTTACTGCAAATGATGTAGCTGAAATGAAGTGTATTCTTAATCACATTTAGGCTCAGGGAATATGATACTGTAATGAGCTTCAGCTTTGTCCAAAAGGGACTGTTATTACTAATAATCATTAATCATTATGGCCCATAAAATCTGATACAGAAGAATAGGAGAATTAAAGGAGAAAAAAAGTGACAGTATCCTGTGGAAGAGTGTCATTTAGTCATTTACAGCTTCCTGCAGGGTAGTTTTAATTTTTAATTAATGTTCTTCATTTATGGAAGTTCTGTTGCTGGCCCACTAGTGGAGGCACCCTGAGCTTTGACTAATAATTTTTTTAAGGATTTTCTATTTTTTTAATGTTTATTTTTGAGAGAGAGAGAGAGAGGGAGGGACAGAGAGAGGGAGACAGAGGATCTGAAGCAGGCTCCGAGATGTGAACATAGAGACTGATACGGGGCTCAAACCCACGAACCCATGAGATTATGACCTGAGCCGAAATCAGGGGCTGGCCACTCAACCGACCGATCCACCCAGGCACCCCTTTTACAAATAATTTTTAAAAACACATTTGCAGGGAAACCTGACTGGCTCAGTTGGTAGAGCACATGACTCGATCTCAGGTTTGTAAGTTCAAGCCCCACGTTGAGTATAGAGTTTATTTATTTATTTATTTATTTATTTATTTATTTTTTGAGTATAGAGTTTATTTAAAAACAAAACAAAACAGGGGCACCTGGGTGGCTCAGTTGGTTGGGCATCCAATTTGGGCTCAGGTCGTGATCTTGTGGTCCATGAGTTCGAGCCCCGCATCGGGCTCTGTGCTGACAGCTCAGAGCCCGGAGCCTGCTTCGGAATCTGTGACTCCCCCTCTCTCTCTGTCCCCTCCCCAGCTCATGCTCTGTCTCTGTCTCTCAAAAAATAAATAAGTGTTAAAAAAAGTTAATTAAAACAAAACCAAACCATATTTTCAGTGACTCATTATGTCTCTTGTTTGTCCTGCTTCTCATCAAAAGGAAACATTTATTTTTAAAACTCTTTATTAGTTTAAGTTGCATAAAAATTAAAACAAATTTAAATAATATAAGTATATAGAATGAAGACTAAAAGTTTTCTCCATTCTAAATTGAACCCAACAGGAGTGCTTGGGTGGCTCAGTCCGTTGAGCATCCAACTTCGGCTCACAGTTCATGAGTTCAAGCCCCGCATCAGTCTCTGTGCTGACAGCCTGCTTTGGATTCTGTGTCTCCCTCTCTCTGCCCCTCCCCCGCTTGTGCTCTGTCTCTTTCTCGCTCTCTAAAATAAATAGACATTAAAATTTTTTTAAAAAATAAATAAATTGACACCCACTGGTAGTGTTTCTTGTGTAATATGTTAGACCTTTTTCTATAATAGCATGTATGTATTTAACTACTATTAAATTAAGAATGCATAGTAACAGTAGCCGGAAAGGTAGAAATAACTCATGTCCATTAACAGATGAATGGACAGACGAGATGTTGGGGGTACACACATGCATACATGCACACACACATGCACACACACACGACACACACATGCACACACACAAAGGAACAATACTCAGCCTTAGAAACGAATGAGTTTCTCATACATGCTCCTACATGGATAAACGTTGAAAACATTATACTAAGTTAATAAGCCAGACACAAAAGGACAAATAATGTATGGTTCCACTTATGTGAGGTAGCTAGAATATACAAGTTTGTAGAGACAAAAAGCAGAATAGAGGATTACCAGGAGCTTGGGGTGGAAGGACTGGAGAAATTGTTGAATGGGTATAGAGTTTCTGTTTGGAATGATGAAAATATCTGGAAATGGCAGTGACGGTTGCCATTCAGAGCATTTTGAATGTACTTAATGCCACTGAATTATACACTTGAAATGGTTAAAATGGCAAATTTTATGTATATTTTACCGTGATAAAAAAAGAAAAGCACAGTGGGTATGTAATTTTCACATTTACTCTAAACACTTAGAAACGATATAAAATATGTGATAAAAATATTTTTAAAATGTATTTACACTTGACAGCTTGAAGTTTGTATCAGTCACCTTGGACGAAGCTATGCAGTGCTAACCAGCAACCCCCTAAATCTTCATTTCTTACAAGCAGAAAAGTTTATTTTTTGCTCACATTACATGTCTTTCACAGACTGGCTGTGATTCTGGCCGTATCCTTTTCATTCCAGGAGCCAGGGTGAAGAAGCTGCCTTCATCTTGAGATGTTGCTATTCTTGTGCCAGAGGAAAAAAGAGAAGATGGCGAAGCATGCAGGATCTTAAGATTTCTAGTTGGAAGTGGCACGCTTCATTTTCATTCACATCTCGTTGATAGCGCTAATGACTTGCCTCTTTTCTTTCTTTCTTTCTTTCTTTCTTTCTTTCTTTCTTTCTTTTTTTCTTTTTCTTTCTTTCTTTCTTTCTTTCTTTCTTTCTTTCTTTCTCTCTTTCTTTCTTTCTCTCTTTCTTTCTTTCTTTCTTTCTTTCTTTCTTTCTTTCTTTCTTGAGGGAGAGAGACAATCTTAAGCAGGCTCCCCGCGCAGTGCAGGGCCCGACATGGGGCTCCATCCCATGGCCCCGGGATCATGACGCCAGCTAAAATCAAATCAAGAGTCAGATGCTTAACCAACTGAGCTACCCAGGCACCCTTTTTTTACTTGATCCTTTTTTAACACCAAAAACAACTTCCAGATGAATTGAAAATCTGAGCATGAAAACAAAACTTGAAAACTGTTAAAAGTAGTTTTAATGTTTCAAAATTTAAAAAAATTTTTAGTTTTTTAAATGTTTATTTACTTATTTGGAGAGTGAGAGAGCACGGGGAGGGGTAGAGAGACAGGGAGAGAGCGAAAATCCCAAGCAGGCTATGTGCTGTCAGCATGGAGCCCTATGGGGGACTCGAACTCACAAACCGTGAGTTCATGATCTGAGCTGAGATCAAGAGCGCTTAACTGACTGAGCCACCCAGGCACCCCTATTTTTTATTTGTATTTTTTAAAATTTATTTATTTCTTTTGAAAGAGAGAGAGAGAAAGGGTGTGTATGAGCCGGGGAGGGGCAGAGAGGGAGAGAGAGAATTCCAAGCAGGCTCTGTGCTGTCAGTGCAGAGCCGAATTCATGAACCATGAGATCATGACCTGAGCCAAAATCAAGGGTTGGACGCTTAACCCACCGAGCCACCCAGATGCCCCATTGCTCCAACCTCTCTTTAATGGGACACCTGGGTGGCTCAGTGGGTTAAGCGACCGACTCTTGACTTTGGCTCAGGGAATGATTTCACGGTTTGTGAGTTCGAGCCCCACATCGGGCTCCGTGCTAACAGGGCGGAGCCTGCTTGGGATTCTCTCTCTCCCTCTCTCTGTGCCCCTCCCCCACTCGTTTTCTCTGTCTCTCTCAAAAATAAATAAACTTAAAAATAAAAACAATTTTTCAATGGCATAATCTTTTCCTACTCCTAGATTTAAACTCTGGCAAGCCTGAGACTTTTCCATTCATTCTTAGATAGCATTCTTAGAGTCACTTTAATGCATAAGCCTATTCTCGGTTTATAAATATTACCCATTCAAGATCTTAAAACTTTGAACTTGGGGCGCCTGGCTGGCTCAATTGGTGGTGCGTGCAACTCTTGACCTCAGGGCTGATCACACGTCCTGTGTGGAGATTGCTTAAAAATAAAATCTTGAAAAAAAAAAACAAAAAACTTTGAACTTGATTTAATGTAGAAAGTTTTTCTTTCCTCCAACTTAGATCTGCTTTGAGTGGGCAGCCTGAAGTGAGAAAGAAGGGGGCAGTTAGTGTTTTTGCTAGGTCATTGTCTTGGGCTCTCTCCAGACCCCACACCCTAGCCTTGGTTCTTATCTTTCCATGGCCCAGGGGTAGAAGGGAAGGAATGAGCAGGGCTCCCTCATAACATGGCTTTGAGCTATGGGTTTGGCAGAGATTAAAGCATTTTTTTTTTTCTCTCGGGGACACTTTCATGGCCCTCTTAGGAGATTCTCTTAGGGTCCTCTTTCCTGCAGGTCCCTCCACCCTCACAGACGTGTTCTGTGGTGAGTGGCTGCTGTGTCTCCTTCTAGCCCCCTGGGAACGGGATTCATCTCTAGCTTCTTGCTGCTGGGTCCCCTCTGCTTCTTCAAGCAGCCCCACTGGACAGGACCACAGCCTCATTGGACAGGACCATTGCCAGCCCTCTCCACACTGCCCTCGTTTTATTCATGGAAACACTCCTGCATCCTTTTTCTTGATGAACTCAGAATAGGGAGCCAAAGCAGCAGCAGTCTCTTGTCTCTCCCATCTAAGCAATCCGTTCTCATGCCTGCTCTCTGGGTTTCCTGGACAAGAGTCTGATGCTGATCCACAGAGACCCCCAACTATAGGAACACACACGGCGAGCTCCATGAGTGGTGTTGCAGTGATATGTCCATTCTCTCTAGGATTGAGGCAAGGTAGGAAGCAACCCTGTGCCTCCTGCCGAGATGGGCCAGCAACTATTCATTGTAGGGCAAAAAGCCTCTGAAGAAATCTCTTCAGAAATTTCTCTTCTCTCTCCACACTCTGACTCTTCTATTATTTTTTACTGTTTATTTATTTTTGAGACAGAGAGTGAGGGACAGAGAGGAAAGAGACAGAATCCCAAGCAGGCTCTGCACTCAGCGCAGAACCCAATGTGGGCCTCGAACTCACAAACGGTGAGATCAAGGGGCGCCTGGGTGGCTCAGTCGGTTAAGCATCCGACTTCGACTCAGGTCACGATCTCGCGGTCCGTGAGTTCGAGCTCCGCGTCGGGCTCTGGGCTGATGGCTCGGAGCCTGGAGCCTGCTTCGGATTCTGTGTCTCCCTCTCTCTCTGCCCCTCCCCCATTCATGCTCTGTCTCTCTCTGTCTCAAAAATAAATAAACGTTAAAAAAAAATTAAAAAAAAAAAACACAAAAAACAGTGAGATCAAGACCTGAGCCGGAATCAAGAGTTGTACGCTTAACCAACTGAGCCCCCCAGGCGCCCCCATTATTCTTGACTTGGCTAAGGACTCTAGTTTTCTGAAATTTCCTTTGTAAATTCTGCATATGGAGAGCAAGCCGCATGCCCACTTTGGTATTTTGGTATAGAACATATCAGTACCTCTGAGTGAAGATTAGAATTGAAGCAGGAAGAGCCCTCTTTTAACATCCTGTGACACAGAGAACTAGAATAGAGAACTTCTACAAATCAAAAAGAAAGCGCCAACCCAGAATTTTTAAAAATGGGCAAAGGATATGAACAGGCAAGTCAGAAAGCTGAACCTTGTAGGGCAATGAACATTGAAGATGCTGAGGCTGAGGCATTTCCCATCCTGCTCCCAGAAGGTCGGGCAGCCGTTGTCTCTCTCCTTTGGGGCAGTGTTGTTCACGGTGCCATCTGTCAGAAATTCTTTTTCCATTTCTCCTGGGAGCTCTGGGATCCTGATGCAAGCAGGACTCCTGTTGGCCCTGAGTCCCTAGAATGAGCCCCCTGTGCTGCCCCCAGGACACCATGGGAAGCTTTCCCCCTCCATCTTCCATCTCTGTGTGCCTGTCTGTAGCTCGTTGGCATCTTGTGGATCCCCTCACTTGCAGAGAGGAAGGGATAAACCTACTTTTGTAAATTGTGTTCTTCCAAGGCCGTTTCAGAATTAATAATCAGGTTACATGTGTCATAGATACCCAGAGCTTTAAATTGTAATGGGGTTTCCTTTGGAAGCAGCTGCTACATTTCTTGGACTCTTCCTGTGGTTTTTTTTTTTTTAGGTCTCTAAAGGATTGGCTTCTTTAGAGGATTTTTGTTTATTTCATTTGGAAGGTCATAATCATTATCGAAACCTTTCCAAGTCGTTCATAATGTCGTGTGTCTCAAAAACTCATGGTAGGACTTCGGTGTGTCCTGGGTGTTGGAAACAGATCCCGATTCCCAGGGCTTTTCCTGGAGGGGCCACCTTCTCACCTCTGGCCTGAACAAAATGAGGGCCACCCACCAAAATGATGGAGGCAGCTGTGGCAAGAAGCCCTGGTCTCAGAGTCCAACTCCAAAGCGTTGTTACCTTGCCTCGATTTTAAAGACGCATCTGCCGGTTGGAGCTGTCATGAGAATTACGTGACGGAATGAATATGTGTGAGGGTGAGTGTAGGGGCTCACAAATGCAAGCTCTTCTAGTACAGAGCACGGCCAGCTGCGGCTTCTTAAAAGTCGATTCTCTTTACTTCTAATTCACTTTTTTTTTTTTTTTTTTTTTTTTGCTCATAACTAAAGTACTTTTCTAGAAAAAAAAAAAAAGTCGATTCTCTTTTTTTCCCATCATTAAATGAGTTCAGATGCATGAGAGTTTTGAGAACACAAGCAAGGAGAAGGAGAGCAACCATGTAACTCTGTATCCCATGCCCTTGTAGTCATTATTCCATGCCAAGGCTAGGACTATTTTTTCACACTGTTGTAAACATGTGGAACATAAGATGTTGAGTATTACATTTATACCTAATATCACAAGACTTTCTCACATTATTTCAGTCTTTGTAAACCTAGGGGTTTTTCTCTTTACCATTAAACTTTTTGGTTATGAAACCATGATTCCAAAGCTGAAACTATATAATCGGTGTGTGAGTGCTGACCCCTTTCCTCCCCTGCCCCGTTGCCTGCTTCTAACCATTTTATTTGTTGATGATTTGCTTTCCAGTGCTTTTTTTTTTTTTTTTTAATGTTTATTTTTGAGAGACAGAGAGCCAGAGCACGAGCAGGGGAGGGGCAGAGAGTGAGGAAGACACAGAATCCGAAGCAGGCTCTAGTCTCTGAGCTGTCAGCACAGAGCCGATTTTGGGCTCGAACTCACAGACCATGATATCATGACCTGACCGAAGTCAGACGCTCGACTGAGTGAGCCACCCAGGCGCCCTTCAGTGCTTATATAATTAGTATTTTCCCTTCCTTCCCATGTGAAAAGTAGCACACTATAGTTTTTTCATTAAACAGTATATCCTGAAGACCATTCCATGTCAATAATTAGAGTTTTTCCTCATTGCTTTTTATGGCAATGTGTGGCTATATTTTAGCTCATTCAACCAGTTTTCTAAACAATGGACATTTAAGTCCTTTTCAGTTTTATACCATTACAAATAAAGCCATGGGTGCCTGGGTGGCTCAGTCAGTTAAGCGTCGCTCATTTTTTTTTTTTTTTAAATTTTTGTAATGCTTATTTTATTTTTGAGAGAGACAATATGAGTGGGGTAGGGGCAGAGAGAAAGGGAGACACAGAATCTGAAGCAATCCAAAAAGTAAGGACATTCTCCAAAATAAACTTCATTCACACCTTTCAATAATAAACAGTACTTTTTTTAAAGTAGACTAATTTCCTCGTTTCTTTTTTTTCTTTTTCTCTTTCTTTTTTTTTTTTTTCTTTTGACTGGGAAAATAACTTTATTTCCTTTGGGGGTGTGGGCAGACTTCTAGTCTCAGAACTTACTGGAATTGTTCCTTGGTGCCAGTGGCCTTTGTGACTTTGAGTACATTGAAGCACACAGTCTTGATCAAGGGCCAGCACTTGCCCACTGTGGCAGTGTCACCAATCTGGGCATCCCTGAAACGGGGACAGGTGCACGGACATGTTCTTATGGTGTTTCTCAAAGTGGTTATACTTTCAGATGTGGTGGAGGTGACAGTGGTCTTCTGCATCTTTGCTTTGGTCATCACACCAGACAGAATCTGCCCTTGGATGGAGACATCAGTAAAGGGGCATTTTTGGTCGATATTAAGTGCCCTCAGTGGCCTCCTTGGGCGTCTTGAAGCCCAGACCGATGTTTCTGTAGTATCGCAGGAACTTCTCCAGCCAGTTTCTCCTAGCAGGACCCTCGTCTTATTTTGAAAGATGGTTGGCTGCTTTTGGTAGGTACAGTCAGTCTGAATGTCCGCCATCTTCCCGGCCACTTGGAAAAAGGAAGGTCCCCAGTTTCTGACACCTAGTATTTATTCAAATTTCCTTGGTTGTTCCAAAAATATCTTTTACAATTTGTTTTTTAAACCAGGATCCAATCAAATACCACAGACTGCATTTGGTTGTTATATCTTTTTTATTTAAAGCGGGTTCCCCCTCATACCCCTTTTTGTCATCAAACTGACTCCAAGAGACTTGGCCAATTGTCTTGTGATGTGTCCCACATCCTCGATTTGTCTGATTGTTTATTCATGATGTCATTGACCTTGTTTCTTTATGCCATGTTTTTCTGTCTTTTTTTTTTTTTTTAAGTTTTGTTCATTCCAGGTAGTTTCTGTTGGGTTTTTTGATCTCTTTCCCAAGAGGCTGATCCTAGACTGATTGGAATCTCTGCCAGTTGTGGATTGTTTACCTTGTGGGTCTTGTCCTTATCGGCTGGGTCCTATCGATGTCTCCCTGATGTCAGGAAGTCTCATTCCCTGAGAAGATGCATCCAGCCAGTTTCCTGCTTGGAGAGTATACACCTGGGAGCCAGTGGGAGAAGGAGTTTGGGCTTTCAATATTCAACACTTAAACATCCTCCAATTACCCTGTGTTCCAACTGAAAACTTGGGTCATGTTTCTCAGACCCGAGACCCTCTCTTGTCTCCAGATAATAGACCTCAAGTTTCTAGCTGGGGTAGGGGGGAGACCACCACCCAGGAGAGGGGATCTGGGGGTCTAAATGCTTGTTTTTTTTTTTAAGTGATCTCTAGGGCACTTGGTGGCTCAGTCAGTTAAGCGTCCGACTTCAGCTGAGGTTGTGATCTCACGGCTTGTGGATTCGAGCACTGCGGCGGGCTCTGTGCTGACAGTTCAGAGCCTGGAGCCTGCTTCAGATTCTGTGTCTCCCTCTCCCTCTCTGCCCTTCCCCTGCTCGCACTCTGTCTCTCTCTTTCCTTCTTAAAAATAAATAAACATTAAAATTAAAAAAAAAACAAAAAAACAACTAATCTCTACATCCAACATGGGGCTGGAACTCACGACCCTGAGATCAAGAGTCATATGCTCTACCAACTGAGCCAGCCCGGTATCCCTCCAACTGTTTCTGAAACAGCCTTTTCACCAATCCTGCTTTGGGCTCCACCTTCACCGTCATTACCCATGGTACCTGTTGGCCAATCCCTGAGCCTTTGGGGGTGGGCTGTAAAAGGGACTCCTGTTTGTTTTGTTTGTGTGTGTGTGTTTGTTTCCTACCTGTTGGCTTCTATTTCAGCTTTCTCAGAAATGCCTAAATCATTCGGCACTTCCCCATCTGCTTTTTGGCTTCCAAAATATTGTTGTTGCCATCCCCTCTTCTGTCTCTTCTTGGCCCTTGCGGGTTTGCATCCTTTCCAAATCCCTTTACTGATGCTTTGGAGGAGTAAAAGAGGAGGGGGCAGGAGAAATACATGGATCTACCCACCAGCTTATCCAGTCTTTGGTTTCGAGAAATGCTTGGTTGGTTTGATGAGCATTTTGGTTGTAGAAGACCCCTGGGTATTCAGATCTAGGTGAGGGCAGCACAAAGAGGAAGCTGAATTGCCCAGCATTGCACTGAGGAGGAGGATTTTGAGAGAACTCTGCAATGACTGGAGCTCCAGCAGTTATCTTGTGTTATGAAGTAACCTTGAAGAGGGAACAGAAAGAGAGGAGTCTGGCTCTAATAATACCATGAAGCTCCCATACCAGTTCTGCACTATTTACGTCTGGACTTTTTTTTCCCTTTTTTTTTTTTTTTTAACGTACAGAAGAAAATTCTTTGGGGATTTCCCCCCCTCTTTATCGTTATAGTCACTATCACATGCCAAGTACTGCTCTAAGTGCTTGGCTTATATACTAATTTTTATACCAACTTATGAAGTCAGTACTATTACTGTCCCTGTTTGACACATGAGCAGTGAAGCACGACGTGGTTACCTAACTTGCCTGAAGTGACGTAGCTAGTAAAAGCTAGTAAACTAGGCGGTTTGGGCTTGTAAGCACCGGTCTGTTACCTCAGCATGGCCAAACCCAGTCCTCACCAACACGGCTGTGCAGTGCAGTCCCAGAACCTGCCACCCACCACAGTCGTGCGGTATTGGTGACTTTTCAGAATTCCTGGTGAATGATTTATAAGATACCAGGCAGTAAGCACACTCCCGCCCACCCCTGGACCCCCAAGAGTCCCCTGTCCCCTGACACTGAAGGGAATGAAGGGGATTTCAGAGCTACAGGTTGTGAGCGGCTGTGGTGCAGGCAAAGGTCTGAGAAGCAGGGGGGAAGGACCCAGTGACGTGGCAGAGCAGGGTGCGGGCAGCAGGCAGCAGCACAGACAAAGAGCAAATGGCAGACAAGGCCCCTTCCCCAAACGCATTTCCAACATTTTGAACCATTTCCTCAGGACGGATTCCCAGGCATGGGCTTTTGCACATCTTGACTTCATTTGAATAGAACTGGTGAAAAGAATCCTTTCGCCAATTTCAGATGCTTGGCTCATTAGGAACAAAGAGATCCCCCTAGATTCTGCTATATCCCCGGTCGGTAAAATTAGAGGCCAAATTTTAAGATACTAATAAGAGCGCTTGGCACCATGAAATCGTCTTTATTGATTGAATTAATCAAAGACACGAGACATAAAGTGTTAAAAAGAGAGATGAGGGTGCCTGGGTAGCTCAGTCAGTTAAGCATCCAACTCTTGATTTTGGCTCAGGTCTAGATCCCAGGGCTGTCAGATGAAGCCTCACGTCCGGCTCCAAGCTGGGCATGGAGCCTGCTTAAGATTCTCTCTCTCTCTCTCTCTCTCTCTCTCTCTCTCTCTCTCTCTCCCTCTGCTTCTGTCTTGATCATGTTCTAGATAGGTAGGTAGGTAGATAGATAGATAGATAAGAGAAATGAATGTGTCTGGATGTTAACTCCTTTGATTAATGAGGAGGTCTGGAGGTGCAGCCTGAAGGAAGCTATAAGCAAGAAATTTGGCTGTTCCTTTTATTGCCTGAGCCCTCTGCAACTTGCAATACTTAGGGACATCAATTCCAGTCCTTGGTCCCCAAGGTGATTTTAAACAAGCCAACCTCAAGCACACCTTTGCACGCTAGAAGGTGCTTGAGACATTGAGCTCATGCTGGTTAGCTGTGATTTGTGGGGGCTGTGAGTCCGTTTGCCCTTGGTCCTCAGGCAGCTCTCAGGGGCTTGCCTCCTGGTCACAGAAGTAAGGACAGTCGAGGAGGGTGGTCCTTGGGGGACTCCATGAGGAGGCTACGGGATCAATAATACCATCTTAGAGATGTATTTCTGCTCCGATTTTTCTGTTGCATTCTTAATTAAGACACGCAATATAATGAGGCACGTGGGTCCTGCATTTGGAATGCAAATCTGGCCTGCAGAGCCACATCCTGGCAGAGCTGCCCGGGAGGAGACAGTTGTAGCAGCTCTCACCAGTAGAGTCCTTCTAGAAGATTCCCCAGGAGAACCACAAACTTGGTCCCATATTACTTCCCCTCTGAATAGGGGCCAGTGGCGATGGCCTGGGGGAAATCCTAAGCTGAAGCTAGACTGCCTGAAGAAACAAATAGTTGTCCCCACCGTCACTTGCTGGAAGTGTCCAAATTGGACTCTCAGAGAAAATGAGAGAAAATGAAAATATAAGCAAATCAATCATGGTTTCAGATAGATGTGGAGCTTGGGAGATAAGACCTATGAATGCTGGCCTGAGAATTGTTCTAATGGCTCACTAAATATTTGTTAAGTTTTTGAATCACCTAAGAGAAACAGTCTCTCTAAGGAAAGAACAAAGACTTTCAAACAGTGCTGAGAAAGGCACAGAGCTGCTCCACGGGATCAAAACGGCCTTATTCAGGGTAGTTTGATAAACAACCCAGCAGCCTTTTCTCAGCTTTCATTTTCTCCCTTCTGATCATTCCTATATTTTATGACTTCTAGTTCCTTCATTCACTGTTACCCCTGGGGATAGGGTCATGGAGCCATCAGGGGTACATTCAGGAACAGAATATTAAAGGTGCCATCCTTGTTCTGCATTAAAAAGAGAACATCACAGAGCCACGGAAAATGAAGCAAATCATTCACCTAGGTCGGCTGGGAATAGATCATTCCCCAGGCTCTGCACCCACCATTCGTAAACGAATCCAAACCTTTTCTGCAGAAGCTTAAAAGATTTTATTCCTAATCCGTCCCCCCGCCCCCCGCCCTAGAGCTTTGGAAATATGGCTCTGTAATTTAATGATTACAGGAGATGAGCAAAAGAATGAACTAAATAAGATAGCATCAGCTTGCCTTGTAATGAGGAGCCAAATTTTCCAAATATAGAGCAAAATCCAATTGTGATGCTGTTGTTTATGATTCCTGCCTAACAGTGACATGAGAGACCCTGTGGGAACACATGCATGACCTTTCCCACACAAAGAGCCTTCCCCTTGGCATTTTACAGAGTTTGGGGAGATAAACCATAATGGTCAATTTCTCTAAATCACTCTCACTGCCTTGTATAGCAGTAACTTTGCTGATGCAACAAGCATAGGCTGGAACAAGACATACCCTGAAGCAATGAACAATAATTACTAGTTAGCATTAGACACAACAGGCCCCCAAAACACCAGGGGATTTTCCTGTGGCTGATAAAAAGTAAGAGTTAAAAAGTGTACATCGTTTTTACCCGCTCATCTGTCCATGGACACTTGGGCTGCTTCCATAATTTGGCCATTGTAAATAATGCTGCGTGATGCCACACAATACACAATGCAGTATGACAAACAAACAAACAAAACCCCACAACGTGGTGTCCTGGGTTAAATCCTGGGAGAGTAGGAGGACCTTAGCAGAAAAGCTGGTGAAGTGAGAACTAAGTCTGCAGTTGAGTGAATAGTAATGTATTAGTGTTAATTTCTCAGATTTGACAGATGCACCACGGTTTGGTAATATGTTATTTAGCCCTAGGAGAAACTGGGTAATAGGCATATAGGAACTCTGTTCTCTGTACTGTCATTGCAACTTTTCTGTAGGTAGAAATTTATCCCCAAATAAAAAGTTAATGTTGAAAAAAGTGAGGCTACATTTTCATCTGCTACTGGTGGGAGTATAAATGAGCGCAGATGTTCTGACACTGCTCATCAAAGGTTTCAGAGGGGGACCTGGGTGGCTCAGTCAGTTGAGCATCTGACTCTTGGTTTTAGCTCAGGTCACGATCTCACGGTTTTGTGAGTTCGAGCCTTGCGTCGGGCTCTGCGCTGGCAGCTGGGAGCCTGCTTGAGATTCTCCCTCTCCCTCTCTCTCTGCCCTTTCCCCGCTCATGCTGTCTCTGTCTCTATCAAAATAAATAAATAAACTTTAAAATTTTTAATTAAAAAAAAAAAGTCTTTAGAAGTGCCCAGGCCCATTGACCTATACCTGCACTCTCAGTAATCTGTCCTAAGGAAGCAGTCAAGGCTGTTCATCCCAGCACTCTCTGTAATGGGGAAAGTTGGCTGCAAACTAAAAGGCTAAAATTGGGACCATAGGAACAATAATGCGGCCATACCGAGGAATAGGCGGGTTACTAAAATCAATGTGGGGAAAGTAAATTTGATGATGTGGAAAGACTGTCACCATATATTGTTGAGTGAAAATAGCCAGCCACAAACTATTCCTCATGGTGCCATGTTTTTCTCTCTCTCTTAATCCGTGCACTTAGGAGAATAGTAGGAGATACACCTACTAAGGATACACCTCTAAGGATAAAGAGTGGTTTTCTCCAGGCAAGTGAGATTGTGGGCGCTATGGCCTGAATTGCGTCTCCTTTAATTCATATGTTGCAGCTCTAGACTCCCAACGTGACTGACTGTATTTGGAGATAGGGCCCGTCTGGAGGCAATTAGGGTTAAATGAAGTCATAAGGGAGGGGTCCTAATTCTCTATAGAATTAGGCCTTATAGGAAGAAGAGAGATGTCTCTCTCTGGGCACTTGCACGTGCATCAAGTGAAAACGAAGCTCAAAGGCAGCTGTCTGCAAGCCAAGAAGAAAGGTCTCCCCAGAACCTGACCACACCGACACCCTGATCTCAGATTTTCAGCCCCCAGAACTGTGAGAAAGTAAATGTCTGTTGTTAAAGGTACCCGGTCTGTGGTATTTTGTTATGGCGGCCTGAGCTGACTAAGACAGTGGATATACTAGGTTTTCTTGGTTTTGCTCTCTGCTCTTCTGTAATGAATACGAATTACTTTATTATCTGGAGGACAAAGAATGTGAAAATTGTGTTTTGTTTACTATTGACAGAAGGAAACACAACTGCCTGAGTCTCCTTCAGGAATAGTCTTTGCAGTCATTTCCTCGTGGAGTCAACCTGCAGTCATAACTTCAGTTATGCCCTACTCTTGATCTTGGGGTTGTCAATTGGAGCCCCACTTTGGGTGTAGAGAGTACTTAAAAATAAAATCTTTTTTAAAAAAAAAATTTTTTTTTTAACGTTTATTTATTTTTGAGACAGAGACAGAGCATGAACGGGGGAGGGTCAGAGAGAGAGGGAGACACAGAATCTGAAACAGGCTCCAGGCTCCGAGCGGTCAGCACAGAGCCCGACGTGGGTCTCGAACTCACGGACTGTGAGATCGTGACCTGAGCCGAAGTCGGCCGCTCAACCGACTGAGCCACCCAGGCGCCCCAAAAATAAAATCTTAAAAAAAATAAGGGGCGCCTGGGTGGCTCAGTCAGTTAAGGGTCCCGACTTCAGCTCGGGTCAGAATCTCACAGTTCGTGACTTTGAGCCCCGCATCAGGCTCGCTGCTCTCAGCACAGATCCCGCTTCAGATCCTCTGTCACCCACCCTCCCACCTGCTCCTCCTCTGCTCACATACTCTCTCTCAAAAATAAACCTTTAAAAATAAATAAATAAAATGCATATCTGTATATATTAACTCATTTGACTACCATAGAGGTAAGCAAGCAGGTAATATCACACCCCACGGGTGAAGTTCGGGGACGTTACTTGACTTGACAAGGTCACATGCCTAGTGGAGCTGGAGCCAGGACCAGGACCCGGGCCTCTTGACTCCCAAGACCAGTGCCCATCTCTGCTACCAGTTACTGCCGTTCCAGCTCTTTCTTTTGTAGCAGTCCTGGGCCATCTCCTGTGTAGGATTCAGAGAGCTGACTCAGTCCCCCAGAGTCCCACCCCAGGCAAATTCTGGTCCTCATAAATTTCATACTGGAGACAGAAAGACATTACATTCTTCTACTTCCGTGCCAATCATGACCTATTTCTGGAAACTCAAAGGCTGTGCCAGCTTTGATGGAGGTTCAAGCAAGCAGCCTTGATTTACCCTGTGCATCTACCTGGCTGCAAGGTGAAGCCTGGACGCTAGGCTCCAGAAGCAAGGTGGTGTTTTCTGAAAGTGACCCTGCCTGAGCTGGAAATGTCAGGACCTGTCAGTGTTGGGATCTCGCTTCAGATGTCTTTATGTACTTGTTCCACATCGGCCAGTAGTAGGAGCTTGGATAAATATCTTTATGTTCTCTTGGAGATTTTGTAGTTTTTGTATTAGTGAATGAATGCATTAGTGAATGGCAGATATAGGAACTTCTGTAAAAATAGTTATTTTTAAAGTGTATTTATTTTGAGAGAGACAGAGATAGCACAAGTGAGGGAACAGCAGAAAGAGAGAGAGAGAGAGAGAGAGAGAGAGAGAGAATGGAGAGAGAGAGAGAGAGACAATCCTAAGCAGGCTGCATTCTGTCAGCACAGAGCCCAACTCGGGGCTTGAACCCACAAAGCTGGGAGATCATGAGCTGAAACCAAGAGTTTGAGGCTTAACTGACTGAGCCATCCAGGTGCCCCAGATGTTTATTTATTTTTGAGAGAGAGAGAGAGAGCATGGGGAAGGGGCACAGAGGGAGGGAGAGAGAGGATCTGAAGCAGGTTCCATGCTGACAGCAGAGAGCCTGACTCAGGTCTCTAACTCATGAACTGGTAGATCATGCCCCGAGCTGAAGTCAGATGCTTAATGGACTGAGCCACCCAGGAGCCCCTATTTTCTAGATTCTTAATGTTCAGAGAATCAAATAAAAATTTAGGTAACTAAATGGCAGGACCAGTAAGGGTTTGTATTGGCATGGGGATTACTACTGCTCTCTTTGACTATGGAAGTTAAAAAATCAGTGTACTTATAAAGTAGGGAAATAAAACCACTGTCCTCTATGTACATTCAGTGGACATACCTGTGCTTGAAATGTGCAGGGCATTGCACTTGGCTTATAGGAAATGCAAAGCCGAACCCAAAAATAATACCTACTCTCAAGATATGAGTAGTCCACTGGGGGAGATAGACACGTAAACACACTGTTACCCAAGGCAGTCAGGTTTCAATCCGGAGAGTGGTTGGAAGTGCGAGGGACATTATTTTAACTGTCACAAACGCTGGGGATCATCTCTTGGCACAGGGCTTGGGCAGGTCCAGGGATACTGAACATCCTGCGGTCTTGGGAAGTGTTCCGTGCAACACAAACTTGTCTGGCTCAAAATGCTGAGTGTCTTAAAGGAGGATCTGGTGCAGGGAAAACACAGGGCTGGGTGGAGAGGCTGGAGCTTCCAGGGAGACGACACTGAGCTGATGTCTACAGGTGTGTGTGGGGGGCTGTTTTGACAGGCACAGCTGGCACCGGGATATCATAGACGGAGGGGGCAAGGTGAGCCGACACCAGACGTGAGAACACACAGGGCACAGTCTCAGGATGACAGGTAGTTCAAGGTTTGGGGAGTAGAGAGAAGACTGGAACCATATAATAGGTCTCGAAGTGCGATGCTAAGAAGTTTGGACTCTGTTTCCTGATTGGTGGGTAGGCCCCGGAAGGAAGTTCATACACAGGACACAGAGCAAAACTGCTTCGGAAGGATGAATCTGGGAACAGTGTACGGGATGGGCCGGACCGACCTGCTCCACCACTTGTGGAGTCTGCTGCTCACTTTATTTCACCTCTCTTAGCCTCGGATTTCCCATCCACAAAATATCTAGCACACAAGTTGTTTTAAGGTTTAAGGGAGACCTTATGTAAAGTGCCCAGCACACATTGGTAACGGCGGTCATTATCGTTTGTGGCTTCAGGCTTATTGGTTTCTGCGTCCACCACTACCAGTTGCTGAGCCCTAAAGCTGCCCATAGATACAGGTAAATTGCTGCGGTTTGGTGCAAAGGTGTGTTAGCCACTGGCGAAAGGGATGGTTCTGGTCTTTCCCCCTTGACCTTCCTCCCACGGGGGAAATAGGGAAGGCAGAGCTGCAGCCCATAGCCATGCCCCTGTCCCTACATGGGCTGTCCCTAAATCATGAAGATGCTCTTGGAGTGGTTCAGGACCTCAGAGGTCAACTTACATCCCCGAGTGAAATTCAGACGGGGGGCGGGACTGACCTGCTGTCACGCAGCAGAGCAGTGTGATCAGAGTTGGGACCGACCCAGGTGTCAGAGCCCCCAGCACTTGCACTGTCGCTGGTGGGGTGAGGAGAGAGCTGGTGGCCGGGTGGTGGCCCTCTCCCTGCCTTACTCCTTATGCCTGGAAGGCGAGAGGTCCTCAGCAGGAGGAGGGGGACGCTTCAGTCACAGGGAGCACGAGTATCAGACAGAGGCCCTCCCTTTTAAACTCTCCGTGGCTGCCCAATATGGGCAGAGTGCAGACTCAGACTCAGATTCTTCAGCATGGCCTCCACGCCCCCCTAGTGGCCTGTCCTGCAGACACAGCCCATCTCTCTGCTCCTCTGCACGCCCCTGCTGGCTTTCCTTGAAACCTTCCTGCCCTCTGCGGACACTAGCACTTTTCTGCCTTATGTCCCCGCGTCATTCTCTCTCCCTACAGAAATCCTGTGTATCTCAGTCCAGCTCAGCCTCCTGGAAGCCTTCCCCCGTCCCCGCTTTGGGAAGGGCTCCCTCTGCTGCCTCCGAGCACTTGGCCACAGCCTGACCTGGCCAGCCTCGTGTCACAGTGCGTTGACTAGCACCTGCCGTTTGTCTCCGGGGCTCTATGCTTCTCAAGAGTGAGGACTGGTCTTTGCTCAGCATCCCAAAGGCAGCCCTTGTTCATGCTGGCATTCTCCGGGCCCATCTCAGTGCCTTGCAGGTCCTCGCCAATGATTAATACTTCTTCACCGGGATTACATTTTTTTCTCCTCCACTGTAGGACACGCAGTAACTGGCCAACAAATCAAACCTTTGTGCGATTTGAGGACTGAATAAGGAAAGACTAGCACTGGGGAGGCATTTATTCCCCCAATTATTTACAAGAAATACCAGAGGCCTGAAGTTATAAACATCAGCTGGCAGCCCAGCTGATGACCCATGTGTCCCAGCTTCCTAGAGTAGCAGGGGGGTGGCCTTGCTGATGACCACACTCCAGAGAGGGGCAAAGCTGGCACCCTGCAGAGCTGGGGGGCAGGGGGACAGGATGGAGGAAAGGAGGCTTGAGGAAGCACCGGCTGCTGTATTTTTGGAAAAAAGAAGCCAGGATATTTCAGCTTGGGCTTTGCAACACCCTCTTCCAACATTTTCTCTCATAAAAGCCAGTAATAGAATCGTTAATGCTGCTTTTTAAAATTTAGACAGTTCCTTTTACCTGAGCAATTCTGGGGCTTGAGGACCAGTAATCTGATGGCTTGGGAGGTTACTCTAATAACTTTATTTTTGCAAAGTGAAAGAAAACGGCCCGGTTGTTGTTGTTATTAAACCAGTAGGTGTTTTGTAGATAATTACACAGTAGGCTCAGAGTCAAACCAGAGCTCCAGCTCCGGTTCCCAGTTAGAGCAAACCCCCACGCCTGCTCTGGTCTGGAGGTCTAAAAGCTGTTGACCAGATCTTCAAGAAGCAAGTAACATCGTGGCGTGCCTTGTGCCAAACTCTCAGGCCTTTGTCCTTCCCCGAGACTGTCCCCTGAGAGTCCCTGAGGAGGAATGGTTTAGGAGGGTGGCTGACTGACCCACAGTGGAACTCTGTGAGTGGTCCTTACCCAAGGTGTCAGGCCTGCAAACACTTTGGGTGCTGTTTCCATCCGCAGCCCTTTACTGGTTCCCCTTGAACCACCAACGTGACGGGCCAGGATTCTGGGTTTATGAAACTAAGAGGAGTTACCCAAAGCTCAGTCGTTTTAGGCTCCATTTATCTGACCAACTGGCTCTTCACTGGCAGTGGGGGGAAAAGAAACAAGCTGAGGTCATCAGACACTGGCATAAGTCACCAAAGGTGACTAGAGGCCGGAGAAGGGGCTTGAGGTCGGGGAGGGATTTTGGAGAGGGGGAGGGACTTCTAGCCTTGGTTTCTCTAAGGACAAACCTGTTAAAGTTGACCTTTAAACACAGCCACCTGATTTCCAGGCCAAACTGGCTTCTCCCTTGCAAAGCTTGCCATGGACTATGCAGCTGCGTCCCTCAAGGCTGTTGGAAAAAAGTCATCTGTTCTAAAAAAAATAATAGTAATCCTGTTTTGAAGCCTCCAGTACATCCCACCATGCAGAGCGAGTGTTGTAGAAGAAACACGGGGGGCGCCTGGGTGGCGCAGTCGGTTAAGCGTCCGACTTCAGCCAGGTCACGATCTCGCGGTCCGTGAGTTCGAGCCCCGCGTCAGGCTCTGGGCTGATGGCTCGGAGCCTGGAGCCTGTTTCCGATTCTGTGTCTCCCTCTCTCTCTGCCCCTCCCCCGTTCATGCTCTCTCTCTCTCTGTCCCAAAAATAAAAAAAAAAAAAATTATAAAAAAAAAAAAAAAAAAAAAAAAAAGAAGAAACACGGGTCTTTGGGCTCTGTTTCAGGCCATTAACTTAATGGCCCTGGCGCTTGGAAGGTCTGCTGAGGATAAGAGTTACCCTGTACAGAAACATTCATCTGGCTGCGAACACGTTCTCGTGCTCTGAGTAATGGTCATTTGAAGTAACGTGTGGGTTTTCTCCCATCTGATTGTTGTGAACATTATTTAGGCTCCTTTGGAAAAGCGGTAACAGCCCCAAGAAGCTCGAAGAACGACAGACTTTTCCTTTCCTACCAATCAGATGGGGTATGAGAATCATTTTGCACAAGTTGAGGACTGGTACCCAGCCATCGCAGCTGAGAAGATAATTAGGAGATAATGTCAGTGGCAGAGACGGTTGTCAGAGCAGAGTGGTCTCCTGCCGCTCTCTGAGTGCTGAGTATGGATGTGGGGAGGGCAGGGGGAGCAAAATCCTCAGCGGAAATAAATGTGGAGGAAAAGCCGACGATTGCTTTGCTGCTAAGGAGATGATCGTCTTGCGGCAAAATAGTCTGCCGACGGCACACCCCACCAAGTGCCCGCGTCGCCCCCTGCTCCCCGAACTCCCTTACATAGACGTGGGCAGAGGCGGGTGTCACCAGCTATTACAACGCACAGCTGAGATAAGGAGGCAGCTAATTGAATTTAATTCACTGAGGAGGCAACCAATTTTGTGCCGAAGCTTAACTTCTGGATGGTAAATATTTTGCACTTGGTGCTCATCTCCTGAACACTGAATGGCAATTGTTTTTGCGAGACAGATTGTTCAGTCAAAGGGCAGAATGGTGGGCAGTCAGGGAGCGTCTGGCAGGGGACCCCAGGTCTGGCCTTTAGCCCGCGTTAGTGGGTTGGCCTATTCTCCCCGTTGCCAGGGCCTGCTGCCTGAGGGACACATGCACGACAGGGACCAGGGTCTGTGAGGCAGCCTTTGTGATGAGGCCCTAGATCCAAATTTAGATTTGCCAAAGTAAACAAAAATGCAACCCTCCCACTCCACTGTATGTGACAGATAGTAGGACATTTGGAATGTTGTGTGTGTGTGAGCAGTGCTTACTTATGGAAAAACTGTTCCTTGAGGTTTTGGATAGTATGTGATGCAATGTGTTCCTTCCTTCCTTCCTTCCTTCCTTTCTTTCTTTCTTTCTTTCTTTCTTTCTTTCATGTTTATTTATTTTTGAGAGAGAGAGACAGAGAGACAGAGACAGAGACAGACTCCGAAGCAGGCTGTAGGCTCTGAGCCGTCAGCACAGAGCCCTACCCGGGGCTTGAACCCACGAACTGTGAGATCATGACCTGAGCTGAAGTTGGATGCTTAACTGACTGAGCCACCCAGGCGCCCCAGTACCATGCATTTCTAAACTTTGTCTGCCACTATCGGTCTGTGGTCACCAGTTGGCTGTGTCGCTAGTGTTTCTCCCGGGTGGAGATTGTTTCCTCTCCCCTTTTCTGTTTCCTTCCCACCCTTGTTTGTTTTATTTCAGAGCTGACTTGGGATAGCATCTCAGGTATCACACATTTTTCCTCCACATTTTCTCTGATTGAGTACTCTGCACTCATCAGTGCTTGGCCCATCATGGATACTCAACAGGAATTCGTGGGATGAATAAGTGAAAAAACCAAAACCAAAACCAGAACCTGTTCTGTGTTTTTCTTTCTTTCTTCAAGGAACTAGACAGGAGAGGTGGCTTCAGTGACTTTGAGTTGTGATGGTTATTGTGTGATCCATGAAACCCTTATCTACAAACTTGCAGAGTCTCAGGGAGGGTTGTTATTCTTCATTTGCACCTGGGAGCAGCTGTCTTGTCGTCATGGACCCCAAGGGGTGGCGTTCCACTGCCAAAGAGCCTGGCAGTTCACTTGAGTTCCTCATACTCAGAGGGGTCCTGTCACTTATGACAACTAGTTTGATGGCGTTTTTCTTCATGGCTCACACTCAAGAACCAAGGAATGAATGCAGATATTCACACAGACCAGTCCCAGTGTGGGATAGTCACTGTCTGAAAACAGTCAGATAGGGGCGCCTGGGTGGCTCAGTCGGTTAAACATCTGACTTCGGCTCAGGTCATGATCTCACAGTTCGTGAGTTCGAGCCCTGCCTCAGGCTCTGTGCTGACAGCTCAGAGACTGGAGCCTGCTTCGGATTCTGTGTCTCCTTCTCTCTCTGCCTCTCCCCGACTTGCACTCTGTCTCTCAAAAATGAATAAACGTTAAAAAAATTATTTTTTGAAAACAGATAAAACAAAATTAATTATACCAAGAAAATAAAAGAAACAAAGTTCATTCTGTTAGAATGAAACTCAATGAATTTATAATTTCTCAGATATTTTCCTTTGAGAAGAACCACTTATCAGAGATGGACTCTGATGAACCAAGGCTGGAAAGTGATAACTACGTAGTGATTGTGGCCCAACCAGGGATTGGGAGAAAGAGGAGAATTTAGTTGAGCAAAGTCAGAAATTCCAGTGGGATGTTTTCTGTACATCAATCAGACTGGGAGAATCGAGGTGGCAGCTGCCTTGGGGGCTGAAAACCAGTCATTCTCAAGGGGTGCAACATGGACCTTAAGGGGGAGAATGTATATTTCCTGCAATTATATCTTTTACAAAATGGAAATATTTCTCCTTTTTTTTATAAAACTTTATAAAATGTAGTTATTTTTTAAAATTTTTTTTCCATTTATTTATTTTTTGAGAGACATAGAGAGACAGAGCACAAGTTGGGGAGGGGCAGAGAGAGAAGGAGACACAGAATCCGAAGCAGGCTCCAGGCTCTGAGCTGTCAGCACAGAACCCGATGCGGGGCTCAAACTCACAAACTGTGAGATCGTGACCTGAGCCGAAGTCAGACGCTTAACTGACTGGGCCACCCAGGCGCCCCTAAAATGTAGTTATTTATTTATTTACTTATTTAAGATTTTAACTTTTAGGTAATCTCTGTATCCAACGTGGGGCTTGAACCCACCACCCTAAGATCAAGAGTCACATGCTTCACCGACTGAGCCAGCCAGGCACCCCATAAAATCTTTAAACGTTATAAAAGTAAATAAAATTGGAGGTGTATATCCATGTAATCTTACCTTGTAAGACCACTTTGAGTGGATGCTGGTTGGTCCTGCCATATTCCATTGGGAGTCCCCTCAGTTCACCTGAAAACAGGTCTCATATTCACAACCCAAGCAAGGGGCGATGAATGTCTCCGTAGATCCATCTGTGTGGAGTAATTCTTTTTTTTTTTTTTAATGTGTATTATTTTTGAAAGAGAGAGAGAGCACGAGTGGGGAAGAGGCAGAGAGAGAGAGGGAGACACAGAATCCAAAGCAGGCTCCAGGCTTTGAGCTGTCAGCTCAGAGCGTGACCCGGGGCTTGAACCCACGAACCGTGAGATCATGAGCTGAGCCGAAGTCGACTACTTAACCGACTGAGCCACCCAGGCGCCCCTGTGTGGGGTAATTCTGAGGGCCCTCAGGAGGTGGAGCCCTGGGTGCCCCCAGAGCACATCAACACACACCCTTGGTCCAATCTCATTAGTCTCTCTGTACTTCCTAAGGCCATCTCTCAAATAATGTGCTTGCACTCAAATGTTTGCCTCATGGTGTGCTTGGGGAGCCCTACTGCATTCATAACCACCTCCTAGATTTACACTGTCTGCACCCAGGACCAGGGAAGGGCCATGGCTTAGGGCACTCCCGCCTTTCTGCCTCATTTTTTTCTCTCCTACCCAAGGCTCCCTGCGCCTCATCTCTCTTCCTTCTGCTGCTCAGCTCTCTGGTCCAGAGCCCATCTCTCTGCGCATGGAGTCACATTCGCACCCAGCATGTTTTCGTGTTTATTTTGGTAACATAAGTATATTGTAGAGGCACACCTTAATTTACAGCTCAGTATGTACACATTCAATCATCATTTGCTCAAGCACACATGTCGATCTTCATCGTATCAAGCACAGGGCAGACCAGAGGAATAGGTCTTGTGTCTATCCTCAAAGCAGGGGAGTAGGAAGACAGAGACAGACATTTATGAAATAGGTACAGTATAGTATGCCAAGTGCTATTATAGACATTGGGGTGGAGAGTTGGAGTTAGGAATTTAGAATGCAATAGAAACAATGTAATGCTTGTTGGTTTCCGGGCAGATATAATAGGTTGAATAAAGACACCCCAAAGATGTCCAAATCCAGATCCCCAGAACCTGTGAATATATTACTTTACATGGTAAAAGAGACCTCATACATAATTAAATCACACAATTAGAGAAGGGGAGATTAACTTGGATTATCCAAGTGGGCCCAACGTAATCACAAGAGTCCTTGTAAGAGGGAAGTAGAAATGTCAGATGCAGAGAGAGAAAGATTTAAAGCTGTTACACTGCTACCTTTTAAGACAGAGGAAGGGGCTGTGAGCCAAAGAATGAAGGCATCCTCGAGAATCTGGAAAAGGAACCATCCCTGCCAACAGCATGATGTTAGTCCAGTGGAACTGATTTTGGACTTCTGGCCCCCAGAATTATGAGTAAATTTGTATTGCTTTAAGCCACTAAATATATAGTAATTTGCTATAGCACTAATAGGAAACTAATGCAGCAGGTTAACTGTCACCAGATAAAATAAAAACACCCAGCTAAATTTGAATTTCAGATAATGAATAGTTTTTTTTAAGAACTTTTCTTTGTTTAATGTTCACTCATTTGAGAGAGAGAGAGAGAGAGAGAGAGAGAGTGGGGGAGGGGCAGAGAGAGAGGGAGACACAGAATCTCAAGCAGTCTCTAGGCTCTGAGATGTCAGCACAGAGCCTAATGAGGGGCTTGAACTCATGAACTGCGAGATCATGACCTGAACCGAAGTCAGACACTTAACCCACTGAACCATCCAGGCGCCCCATGACTTTCTTTTTTTTAATGTTTTATTTATTTTTGAGAGAGAGAGAGAGAGAGAGCGCAAGTGGGGGAGGGGCAGAGAGAGGCGGACAGAATATCTGAAGCTGGCTCTGCACTGACAGCAGTGAATCAGTGCGGGGCTTGAACTCACAAACCCGTGAGATCATGACCTGAGCCAAAGTTGGACACCCAACCGACTGAGCCACCCAGGCACCCCAACAATGAATAGTTTTTTTCGATACAATTTTTAATATATTTTTTTGATGTAAGTACGTCCCATGCAATATTTGGGATGTACTTATACTGAAAAATTATTTGTTATTTATCTGAACTTCAAATTTAACAGTGTGTTTCATATTACTGTTTGTTAAACCTGACCACCCCACCAGTAGCTGAATTGGGGGATGGCCCCATTGAGGGTAGATCTGGGTGTGCAGGCCTTCTGGGACCTACCATCAGGTTCCCGACCCCTTGGAAAACTGAGCCCTCCTTATCCTCAACTACCTCCAGTGTCCTGGTCCTCTAAGCCCAGCCATGGGCCAGTCCTGAGGATGAAGCAAGAGAGGTCTGAATGCTAAGCAAGGCCCCCCAGAGCTGTGGCAAATTCTGGATCTTCCCGCAGCAGCCCCGGGGAGAAGACACTGCCTGCCACAGGTGGCCCACAGCGCTCCCAGCAGAGTGCTGGGACTAGACTGGTGTGTGACTTTCCCAATCCGCTGGCCGAATGAATACATCATTGAGAAGCCAGCAAATCTGTGAGGAGAAATGGCCATAATCATCTTTGTGGTTTAAGAAATACAAATTTAAACAAGAAAAGAACATTTTTGCCTATCAGATTAGCTAAAATTTGAAAGATAGTAAGGGCAGCTGACTTTATGGGTGCTTAGGTCATGCTGGGCACTTTGGGAGGGATTCCCTGATGTAGCACCCACAGCAACCTTTGCTGCTGGTTCTGTCATTCTCATTCCTGATAGGGACTGAGGCTTAGTGACGCTAAGCAGGTGGCGTAGCCATGAGGCGGGAGCAGGGCTGAGGCCCCACACCCCAGCCTGCACCCTTCCCACACACCCTGGGGTAGAGGGGCTGGAGAAATGGCTGCAGCCTTTCGGTAAGGTAAGTCAACAATACCTAACAAAATTAAGATGCATACCCTCATCAACCCAGAGTTGCTCATCAATAGGGGCCTATTAAAATAAATTATGTCACATTCATGCAAATGAGGTGTATTGGGAAGGGTGAGTATGTGCGTGCATGCACACATGCATGTGTGTGTATGTAAAGAGAGGCCATAACGACATAGGAGCATCGTTGAGAAAATAGAAAGTTGTGGAACAGGATTCCATTTTATTTTGGTAAAGTGTCCATATATAAGTATCTATACTATTTTAGCTATACTTTCTACTTATATTTATCTATATTATCTATACATTTATATCTCTATATCTAATCACAAAATCTGTAATGAACATGTATTATTTTTGAAGTCCAAACATTACCATATTTGAGTCTCTCTGAACTTCTGCTCATTCTTCAGAGTCCTTGTCCCACCACACAGCCCTGGTTCAGTTTGCCTCAGGGCCTGGAACGCTGCTGTCCCCAGGACCTAGAGTGCTGCCTGCCTTCCTCCCCCATGATACCCATTGAATTGTCCTTTTCCTTCAAGATTGGCTCACTATCCACCCACCACTGCTGTCTCTCCTCCCCGTGAGGTTCCCAAATTTGCAGGTTCTGGGCAATCTTGTCTCAAAAGCATCTAGATCACATCCACAGGCACAATTTTGCACTTTTGTAAAGCCCTCTGTGGTACCCTTGCCGTGTCTTGTGTAAGCATTAACAGACTGCAAATATCTTGAAAGCAGGTGTAGATCCACTCCTGTGGACTTCCCTTCAGCTTTCTAGCAAACCCCAGGGCAGGTGCTGGCCATTGCTGAACAGAGAGGCAGAAACATAGTCAAGAGCTACTTCTACTGTGCCCTTGCCAGATAGGATGCAAAAGAGCAGTAGAAAGGTTTTCCTGTAAATATTTATGGTTTGCATCTCTTGGTCTGTATTCCTTGAATCTATTAGCCTATGAAGTTAAAAATAATTTTATAAAAGCAACACATTGTAGAAATATTGAAAAATACAGAAAAAAACATTAAAAAATGAAAGTAAAACACTTTTTTAAATTTTTTAAAAAATTTTTTTTTCAACGTTTTTTATTTATTTTTGGGACAGAGAGAGACAGAGCATGAACGGGGGAGGGGCAGAGAGAGAGGGAGACACAGAATCGGAAACAGGCTCCAGGCTCCGAGCCATCAGCCCAGAGCCTGACGCGGGGCTCGAACTCACGGACCGCGAGATCGTGACCCGGCTGAAGTCGGACGCTTAACCGACTGCGCCACCCAGGCGCCCCGAAAGTAAAACACTTTTAACTCTACCCCCTTATCTTCCCTTTTGATGAAACATATAAAATAAAATAGGAATAGAAAAGATCCTCTTGCTGTCCCAGAGTTAAACCCTGTGCATTAATGACTGGGCACAAAGCAGGCTAGACTTTTGTTTCTATGCATACACTAAATGTAATATCTCTCCATATTAATAGCTATCTATCTATCATCATCATCTTGGTAGAAACAGAAGCTTGTGTTCTCATATTCTCAATAGTTCGTGTGTCCAGAGCCCAAGGAGTTTCTACCATGCTCTCTCCTTTGTATCTGCTGTCAAAAAACTCTATGAAGTATGAAAAGATGCTCAGGGGGTGCCTGGGTGGCTCAGTCAGTTAAGCATCTGACTCTTGATTTTGGCTCAGGTCATGATCTTGCAGCTCGTGAGATCGAACCCTGTGTTGGGGTCTGCACTGACAGTGTTGAACCTAGTTGGGATCCTCGCTCTTCCGCTCACTCTCTGCCCCTCCCCTGCTCTCACACCCGTGTTCTCTCTCTCTCTCTCTCTCTCTCTCTCTCTCAAAATAATAAACATTATTTTAAAGTTAAAAAAAAAGAGAAAAGGAAAGATGCTCAACATCACTAGTCATTAGAGGAGTGCGAGTCAAAACCATGGGATACCACTTCATTCTGATTAGGTTGGCTATTTAAAAAAACCCAGAAAGGGGCACCTGGGTGGCTCAGCTGGTTAAGCATCCGACTTCAGCTCAGGTCATGATCTCACAGTTTGTGAGTTCGAGCCCCGCATCGGGCTCTGTGCTGACAGCCTGGAGCCTACTTCGGATTCTGTGTCTCCCTCTCTCTCTGCTCCTCCCTTGCTCATGCTCTGTCTCTCTCTCTCCTTCAAAAATAAATAAAAACATTAAAAAAAAAATAAACCCCCCCCAGAAAATGACAAGTGCTGGCGAGGATGTGGAGAAATTGAAACCCTATACGTTGCGAGTGGGAATGTAAAACAGTGCAGTCACTGTGGAAAGGGGTATGATGATTCGTCAAAATATTTTACAGAATTACATGTGATCCAACAATTCCACTTTTGGGTACACACCCCACAGAAGTGAAAGCAGGAACTCAAACAGATGTTTGTGCACTCGTGTTCACAGCAGCATTATTCACAGTAATCAAGAGATGGAAGCAACCTACGTGTCCATTGAAAGATGATTGGATAAACTGTGGTACGTACATGTGATGGAATATTATGCAGCCTTAAAAAGGAAGGACGTTTTGAGACATGTTACACATGGATGTGCCTTGAAGGCATAATGCTAAGTGAATTAAGCCAGTCACAAAGGACAAATATTGTGTAATTCTTCTTACATGAGGTTCCTGGAGAAGTCAAATTCAGAAACAGAAAGTAGAATGGTGGGTCCAAGGACTGGGCTGGGGGCTTGGGGGAATAGGGAGTTAGTGTTTAAGGACTACAGAATTTCAGTTGGGAAAGATGAAAAAGTCCTGGAGATGGATGGTAGTGATGTTTGCACAACAATGTAAGTACTTAATGCCACAGAACTGTGCACTTAAAAATAGTTAAAACAGTACATTTTTTGTTTTTTTAATTTAAATTTTAATTTTTTAAAAGTTTATTTATTTTGAGGAAGAGAGAGAAAAAGAGAGAGAGAGTGACGGGGGGGGGGGGGGGGGAGGGGCAGAGAGAGAGGGAGAGACAGAATCCCAAGCAGGCTCCCTATTGGCAGCGCAGAGTCTGAGGCGGGGCTCGATCTCACGAACCAAGAGATCATGACCTGAGCCGAAATCAAGTCAGATGCTCAACTGACTGAGCTACCCAGGCGCCCCTAAGTTTTATGTTCTGTATATTTTAACACACACACACACACACACACACACACACACACACACACAATGGCTTTGTGAAGGAGTCAAGGGTGGTGTTCTGTCCCTCAGGACTGGAACTTGGGGTGGTTGGCTTCAGAGCCCGATCTTTAGCCTCATGCTGTACCCTCTTTCTGGTAAAAGACAAATCCATTGGCCAAGTAGGCAACAACTCTCGGTAGCTAAAGGCAGGTTCTGAAACGGTGAGCACCAGCGGAGTCTTGCATTCATGGGACGTGGATAAATCCCGTGCATTTTGACCAGTTCTGCCTTCCTGAGCCCTTCAAAGGGAATTTTTAGGCAGAGATGACAGAGGTTCCCTGTACTTTTCACAGCACACTGTATCACTACAGCTGCCGTCACTTCTCCCCTGTGGCCTCCCTCCCTTCTCTTGGAACCCACTGCCTTTTTGACATGAAAAATGTACTATAATGAGTCTACTGGCTAATTAATTAAAAGGGAAAAAAATCCCAATCTTCAAATATGAAATGATTAATTACATAAGCATTAACGCCTCTGCACCCTCAGAACGGCACGTCTTTAATTTAAAACTTTTCCAGCACATTATTTTCTGCCGACGTGCGTGTTTTCTGCCGGTACAAGGCCGGCTTCTCGTACACCCCAGTCCATTTCACAGCAAATGGCCCCAAATGGTGTTTATCCCGTTCATTAGGAGACTGTATCAATTAAGCAGGCCTGGCTGAGCTGCCTGTCCAGGCCTGCACCCCCTGGGCCCGCGTGACTGTGTTCACACCCACAAGCCGCCTGGGACACCCCACGCCCCTCCCCACTGCGGAGGGGCCACCTCACTGCTTAGGGGCCCTGATGCTTTTCACAAGATCAGGGCAGAGCTCTGAGATCAGGAAGTGTTGTTGTGTAATGCTTACACTTCATGGATTTTAAAAAGTGTATTGTTTGGCTCAGACACCTGACTCCAAGCTGCTGGCTTCCTGAATCTTTTAGTTTATTTTGTGTATTTTGTTTTATTTTGAGAGAAGGAGAGAGAGAGAGAGAGAGAGAGCGAGCGTGAGTGGGGGAAGAGCAGAGAGAGAGAGAATCCCAAACAGGCCCTGCACCACCACTGCAGAGCCCGATACAGGGCTCAAACTCGAACACCGTGAGATCACGACCTGAGCCAAAATCAAGAGTCAGATGCTTCACCGGCTGAGCCACCCAGGTGCCCCTGGTTTTTCGTTTTTAACCAGAAGAACCTTACCCCTCTCTTCTTCCCCTGCTTCCCAGCCCGCACTGCTTGAGAGGTCTTTGTTCACCTTACTCAGGCCCCCTCTGCTTGACCTTTGTCCCTTGCAGGAAGTGAGGTCAGGGCTTCAAGGCCTGCTCCACAGGAGCTGCTGGGGTCTTAGGCCTGGGTGGGCAGCAGGGAGGCCTGTGTACTGCCCCTTCCCTTGTACCTGTTGTCTGTGGGCCGAGACCACTTTTCAGGGGATTCGCCTAGGCCCAAGAGTGGCGCTCGAATCCGCTGGCACCAGCTGGTTGCTGACCAATCAGCACGTGAAACATTTCTCCGAGGAACAAGGTGCCACTTCACAAGCGGAAGTGTTGAAACGCGCTGAATTCCTGGATGGAGTGGTTGTCTACATCCGGGCGGCAATAGAAGAACTTGTTTATACTTCTGGCTGTAACAATCATAATCTGACGGGAGAAGCCTACAGAGGCAAAGCTCTACGTGGCTCAAAGGTGGAGATGCTAATGGAGGACACATGCTGAGAATGACACTTCCACTTTCCAGAAGCATAAAATGGTATTTTTTTCCCATAGAAATTGTGAAAAAGAGAAGCTATTATGGTTCAACATTTAGATGGGCATTAAAGCACTTTGGGTCTGAATTGAAATTATTACTATTTTTTTTACTCCTGTGGCCTGAATTCATTAGCAAATGAGTGGGATTTCCTACTTTTGGGATTTGAACAAACAGGAAGGTTGTTCTAAGTGTCTCCTTTCTCTTTCCCACTTTTTTTTTTTAATGTTTATTTATTTTTGAGAGACAGAGAGATACAGAGTGTGAATCGGGGAGGGGCAGAAAGAGAGGGAGGCGCAGAATCCGAAGCAGGCTCCGGGCTGTGAGCTGTCAGCACAGAACCCGACGCGGGGCTCGAACCCACGAACCTGGAGATCATGACCTGAGCCGAAGTCAGACGCTTAGCCAACTGAGCCACGCAGGCGCCGCTCTTTCTCACTTTGATCCCCTTAAATCTGAGCTGTCCAATATCGCAGCCATCAGCTGGATGTTATCCAAAGAAATATTAAAATAATGTAAAGTTACAAATTAAATTCATCAGCTCTGCCAGCCACATTTCAAGTGATCGACAGCCACACGTGGCTGGCACAGACCTACAATATTACCCTCACCACAGAATGTTCTATTGTACTGCTAATCTACCTTTATTATCAAAGCTAACTGTGCATTTTGGAGTAGTAGTTATTCAACAGCATTTTTTGTAGCCTATATGTAATTTAATTAACAAGTCACTGAAACACTTAGTAGTTTTTCCCCCCTAAATCTCATCTTCCCAAGACCCCCACCGCACACAGTGACCCTACTGACTCAGTGCTCCAGCTACAAGGCTCCATGAAGTTGTTTCTTATGTGGTCCTCCTTAGAAACGAAAAGTTCTCCATAATTTTCTAAATCATAGGTCTGCAAGCCCAGGAGAGGGGTATAAACGTCTGATGGCAACAGACCAGCATCCTCAGCCAACTGCCTGTGTCAAGGCCATTGCTGCTGTCCCCTTGCCAGCTGCCTCAGGGACCACCTCAGATCCTAATTGGCCTGACTCCACCCATTCCCGTGACATCCTGTTATTGGCCGGACAGTGTCAATGTGGCAAAAACGTGGCCTGAGGCCATAAGGACAAAACTGCCTTTGTGCCTATGAGGTGCTGCTAGATGGCTGTGGGCCTCCGGTGGTGGCCATCCACTCAGGTTACACATGGCTCTATCAGGGGAATTTAATGGAAAGTGATTTCTTCGCTACAATATTTGCCGTTGGTGTAAAAGTAGGTTTGGTCTTTTTTGCCTCGTTTTTAATTCTGAAGCATAGAATCCTTACGGAGAGTACTTATTCTTGCATCATTTAACTTAGAATCCTAACGTGCCACTCGCCCCGACGCTTGCAGGATAAATGGCACTTTTACAACCCACCGGAAATTAAGCGCTATTTGACTGGCAGCATTACAGCTCTCTTGGAAAAGCCTGTGGCCACCGCTCTCAGTTCTTGAATGTGATCAGCCCCCAGCCCTCCCAGAGCTTGCAGGAAGTCGGGCCCCTGGCCTGGTTAGTATCCCTGCTGCAAAACCTTGTCCTGGACACTAAATGTTATTGGCTGGACAGGTTTTCAGATCCAAAGGCAGGTACCTGTGTGAAGCCTCATCAGGCCCTCCTAGGGAGGGAATGATGTGGGGACCCGTGGCACTCCAGGGGCCTCCTAGACCTTCTCCAAGGCTGGCCCTGGGATTGCTACCTGCCTTGTCCATTTCTGGGCCGGGGAGGCTTCCCTGTACCTGTTTGTGTCGTGGGTAGAGTCTGAAAGGCCCTCCTGTGGATGAAAACCCTCTGCAAATGAAGTCTCATCAGCCTATTGAAAAGCAGTAATACTCCATTGTTTCTGAAAGAATCCTTGCACTTAGAGGCAGAGGAGAAATTATTACAGAACTAAGTTATTAGATCCATTCCATGGAATATTTTTTAAAAACCAAACTCGTTTTCCCGAGAGGAGATTTAATGCAATCGCTCTCTCGTTTAAAACACCTGATGTCACCACTCTGCCTCTAGCAGCAGGCTGGCTCCCGAAAACAAGGGGATATTGCTGTGATGAGAACATGGCCGGGGGTGTGTGCCAGGCAGGACAACGCCAAGAAGCCAAAAACAACAAAAGGAAAAATGATGAAGTGAGATCCACCCAGATGGTAAACACAGCACCAGAGCTCAACAAACACACACACGCCCCTCCTATGGTGGGAGGAAGGGGGGTAGCAGCCGGGCAGGTCAGTCTAGAGATGAACAGAAACTGCGGGGGGTCCGGGAAGACTGGGCACTAACTGGGGTGATCACCACGGTAAGTCCGGGAGCCCCCGTTTGGTTGGATCTCTGCCCCAGCCAAGGCTGGGGGATGGGTGTATCAGAGAAAAGGGTTAACAGGATCTGGCAAAAGCCATCCTGTCTGTCCCGTTGCTGCTGCAAACTATCAGCAATGGTAATAGCAGCTACAGTTTCACGAGTGCTTACTATATTCTAGGCACTCAGTCCTCACAGAGTAGATACTGTCCCCATTTTATAGACAAAGTAAGTGACAGTGAAGTTAAGTGAAAAATCCTGTGGCAGGTACACAAACCACTAATTAAACCCTGGTGAGTCTTAGCATCACAGAAATTTCAATTCACTGGGTTAACAGGGTCCTCGTGACACACGATGGAGCAAGAAAGGTGCTTCTCATGATTTGGTAGCAGTTGTTACGAGCTTTTTAACCTATCTGCTGTGTTCAAATTCATTAGTTACCTGTGTGATTCATATTAGTCATTTATTTTGATTAAGGAAAAGGAATTGGTTTAGAGAGACACTTAATGTAATCTATTCTTAAAATTGTGGAGATTTTTGTAATGCTCTCAATGTTTCTTTTTAGTGGGTGTGGGAGAGCTGGGGACAGGAAGGAAGGTGGGGTGTTAGAAGGCAAACATAGAAAAGATTCTTCATAAAAAAAGAAAACACGTCTAGAAATGATTGCTCCATAAACAAAACATGAGTGCACACAGTAATTTCATGTTCTCGTTCCACCCACTCAGTTGTTCTTAATGACTCAAGAACAGAACTGCCTGGGCAGATTTACAGGCTCTGCGTTCCTGACATCTGTGCCGAAACAAGGCTACGGTTGTGTGTTCGCAGGGCGCTCACTTCTGCTCGGGGGAGAAAACACAAACACCTTGATTTGAATTTTACCTTTACCATGATTTACATGAATAGAGATGCAGTTGTTCTCCACTCTGGATCCATGGACTGTTAGGATAGAAGAATAGGTGCCAGGAAAGAGGACAGGGTACCCTTGAGCTTGGGAGTTGAATGGGATGTGATGATAGCACGCAATCATGTGCTAAGAACCACGTCTTCTCCAGCTCTCCTCACTGTTAGAAAGCCAGGCTTCCACCTAAGTCTCTAGCTGGAAATCTTTGGGTTGTTTGGATCGGTGCTTTGGCAAATTCTTCTTCTAGGTCAGAGTCAGTGGAGGGCAGGGTTGTGGCTGGGGGTTATAGGCCCAGGGCAAGTGGTGCTTGACTTGGGCTTCCCGAGTTTCTTAGCTGTGATTTTGGGAATGTCATACTCTCTCCCCTTTTTTCAAGGGGGGAACTGCCTTCCATTAGACACTTTTCCCAGATGTATAACTTCCTCCTCCCCTCCCCGCCCCCCGCCACCCCCATGGCCTTGCTTCCCAGACTGTAATAGTGATAGTCAGAGCCTGACCATTTCTTGGAAGAAGACCTCCAGGCTAACCTCTCTGTGCCTCCACCCCAAGTCGGCCATCTAGAATCACCTGGCATCCTGTGCCCATGTACTAGTGAACACAGGCTGGAACCTTGCTACTGGATAACACGATAATCCTATGATATATATCCTTCATTTCATCTCTGAGACATGAGTGGGGAAGTCACTTTCCCGAGGTAACTAAACTTGTCAGTGGAAAGAACTGGGATTCAGCCCTAGGCTGGTCTTATGTTCTGGCCAAATGTTCTAGCCAAGTACCTGTCACCCTCTTCTAGAAGGTGATCTGAAGTTAGACCTGTGACTCTGTGTTTCTGTGTAGCAGAAACTAGAGAGATGTCACATCTCTACCATTTAAGAATCTAAGGCGGAAGGAGAGGCAAGTAAAATTATGGATTTGGCATTTGAAAATGATGTGATTTTTTATTTTCATGCTGATGTTAAAAGGTTGGCTATTATTTTAGTGGGATACTCCTCTCTTTGGCCTTCAAGATTTCAAGATAGATTCCACATCTTTGGGGGCTGTTTTCATACTGGGTTCTACCTGACAGTTCTGATCTGTTGTCCCACAGCCTTACCTAATATTTACCACTCTTGGGGAAAGGAGAAAGGAAGAGGGAAATGCTACAGGGAGATTGGGTGGCGTTTGAGGAAATGGAAAGATTTTTAGGTTACAATTTTAATTGAAACCAGCTAACTTTCTACAAGCACAAAATCCAATGGACTTAAAATTCTAATGCTTTATATATCATGCTAAATTAATTTTTGGTTCATATCAGTGACTAGGTTCAGTTTTATAATTTTTGCTCAATAATATTTTCCATAGAGACGTCTATATATTTACATATTTTCTCTTAATTTTTTTCACACCATCTTATTTAATTGTTGCAGTCACCCTGTTAAGTTGAAATTTGTATTCTGTGGCCGAGAAAGGTTGAGGAACTAGGATACATAAGTCCAGTGCAGAGCTGACACCTGGACATGTTAACTTTTATTGGCTACGGAGCACCCATGTTTTGATACTGGTTAAAGTTACGTAGGTTTTTCTAAAGACAGAAAGTTCTACTACCTGAAAAGAAAATGGTCCATCAACATTTACCTTCTTGAAACCCAGGTTTTTCATTTCTCTTTTCACTTGATCATCAGTTTCCATGGCCATCAGAATGCTCATGTAAATAACTACCCAGGATGGTCACTCATTTCTCACAGCAATGCGTGGAGGTGATGTTTGTTCTTTTGTTCGTTCGTTTGTTCATTCATTCATTTCTCCAACAGCCCCGTGAAGAACCACTATAATTAACCCTAAGGGGCAGAAGGACCCTCAGGTGACCTTTCCTGTGGCTTAATACTTGGAGACTGTCACTCAGTAGGCTCCTCACATCTATGCAAGGGATGATAAAAGAATATTATAGGGGTGCCTGGGTGGCTCAGTCGGTTAAGCATCTGACTCTGGCTCAGATCACGATCTCAAGGTTGGTGAGTTCGAGCCTTGCATCAGGCTTTGTGCTGACAGCTCAGAGCCTGGAGCCTGCCTCTGATTCTGTGTCTCCCTCTCTCTCTCTGCCCCTTCCTCACCTGCACTCTGTGTGTCTCTCTCTCTCAAAAGTAAATAAAAACATTAAGTTTAAGGAAAAAAAGAATATTCTAAATTAATTGGTAGTTTGGGGTATAAGTACACAGAAACATATGAAAATTCTAATTTTTATGCCTTTTGGGGACTTTGTATTATTTGTCTGTGTGTATATGGACTTACAAAAAGGTTACTAAGGCTCGTAAAATATTGCAACGCTGCAGGCATTCAGGGCACAGAGTGAGAATCTCCAGGAGTTAGGAATCACCCTCTGACCCCCACTGGAGAAGGCCACTTCTTTCATTCTCTGTACAAGACAACATTATGTTATATATGCTAAATTTGAATAGATGATGTTAATGTAAAGTTGCATGAATCTTATTTTGGATTTCCACTTTTTTTTCTATGCATAATTAAGTATATTTAAAATGATTTAAAATAAATTATGAGTCATACCTCAGCCTTTCTTAACGAGAGAGATGAAATGTGATGTGTCAAAATTGAGTTAAATCCATAATCTCTGCGGATGTGCTTTTGACTTGCACATAACGAGAAGCAGGCAGACGAAAGTGAGGCGGCTTCACACACCATATCGACATTCAACAACGAGAAGGTCAGAGCAGGGAGTTGATGTCAATATGTTCATCCTCTATTGCAATAAAGCTGTCCCAGCAACTGCAACCCCAACTGCCTTTTCCCCTCCTACGGGTGAGAAATGTGCCATTCAGACCCTTACTTCCTCCTGTGAAATTACAATGCTTTAACACAGGTTTCATTGTTTTCCGATAATATCGATATAATCTAGATTTCAGGTTTCAAAGACAAACTTAAACTCACACACCCCATAGGGCTTTGTTTGACAAAAAGACTACGAGATGGCAGCTGAGATGCCTATTCTGCCACATGAAAATTACCAAATAATTGCATGGCAGGTGTCATCGTTCTGAAAATCATAAAATGTGTGTAGGTCTCTCTTTTGTTTTCCAGTGTTTTACTGGGGATGCTTTTCTTGGGGACATCACTAGCTGTTTTGAACACTGGGAAAATGTTTTTCCTCTGCCTTCCTTTTTGCCAAAGAGAGGATAGACAGAAGCCACAATAAAAAACACATGACACTATTATAGTCCATTTCCCACCGGGGAAACTACATTAGAATGGGCGAAATGCACAGGCACAGACATGCCTCCCCAGCTTAGAAAGTTACTCAGTTGGTAGTTTTGGCAGCAGAAGAACCATAAAAGTGGGGAAAGCGGGGCTTCCTGGAGGCCTGCATGCCCGAGACGCCTTCCCCAGGGTAAATCAGCCCAGAACAAACGCTCATTACTCAGACATCTGTTCCCCACTGGTGACACCGAGGCCAGGTGATATATGAACCCTTCTGAAGACAGGGAAAGATTGAAGGAATCGGAGAGAGGAGCCCACAATGACCTCCCTCAACTACTACAGGGCCTGCATGCTTTACAACTTGGCCCGACCCACCAAGCGTCCATTTTTAAAAAGTCACTTCTTGGAAAAGCGGAGAATTTAAAAAAATTAAGAACTATTTCACACGGAGGCAGTTTCTATTTATATCCAGCACAAACCAATTTAAAATTTATACTGGTCTTCCATCCACTGTCCAGTGCTTTCACAGAGCAGCCTGCCAGAGGCCATTAGTGCACCGTCCTCACAAATGGAGAAGCGGCAGTGGTCTGATTCCCCCAGAGCCAGACTGGCGTTTGAACTTGCCCGCTTGCACGCTCTCCTAGATCGCCTGATGATTGACACGTCCGTGTGCACGGTGAATTGTGGTCACTTCCCCTCAGAATAGGATCCAGCGAACAACCTGAAGGGATCACGATATAAAGAAAGATCATGCTTTGGTGTTGGGTGGGATATGCAAATAAGAATGAGAATAGCTGGCTTTAGTGCTGTCAGAGTGCTGTGTTTTATTTGAGAAATGAGACAAAATCTTCCTATGATCAGCCACTCCATGTGACATCCCAACCCACACTCTGCTACTGACATTTTACCTCCCACTGAACAGCCCGGCTGTTGTAACATTTTCAGGATTCTTAATTTATGTCTTGCAGGATCTAAAATCAGATGGCAGGAACTTTAAGAAAATAACCAGTGTTGACAGGCACCTTTATACTTCAAGAAGCTGGTACACCTGAGTGCTACTAGGAGTCGGGGAATGTTTTCTACTTATTTCTTGAATATATGTCCAGAAGACAGTAGAACGGAAACAAAGAGCTGTCCTAAATCATTTAATTTTCTCTTTTCAATCCATACTCTGTGAAACACCTTTCCTTCCACCTGGTATTTTTTTAACAAGCTTATGCCCCTTTCTTACTATGAGTCATTCCAGCATTTAAAAAATTAATTGATTAATTACATTAATCAAGAAAAGACTTCTACATATCATCAAGAACTGTGGAAAAATAAAATGAGTGAAAGGTAAGATCAGCAAGTTAACATTTGTGTAAGCTTTGTAACTTACTGACCTGTTGGGGCGCCTGGGTGGCTCAGTCGGTTGGGCGTCCGACTTCGGCTCAGGTCATGATCTCACGGTCCGTGAGTTCGAGCCCCGCGTCGGGCTCTGTGCTGTCAGTTCAGAGCCTGGAGCCTGCTTCGGATTCTGTCTCCCTCTCTCTCTGCCCTTCCCCCACTCACGCTCTGTCTCTATAAAAAAAAATGAATAAACGTTAAAAAAAATTTATAACTTACTGAACTGTTGATTCTCAGAACACTAGTGAGGGGAAAATATGGTGATGATGATGATGATGATGATGATTCCTACCTTACAGAAGAGGCAAGGGAAGCTCAGAAAATGGAAATGAGTAGTTGCAAACCCCTCAGCCTTGAAGAAATCGCAACTGCAACTCAAACCCAAATTGCATGTTCTTTCCACGATACCACACTGTTGCTTTGTAAAAGCAGCGACTTTGGGTGAGCTGATCATATGAATGTGCCTGAAACCTTTGCTCTTAAGAGCACTGGCAGTGCTGAACACTTGGGGTTCTCGGGCTTATACCTGGCAAAGTCGGGATGCTGGTATATACCCGAGATCTGGAGCACTCAGCCTTCATCCTCTTCAGAATGGATTTATGTCTATTCTCTATCACGTAGTGCTTCAGAGTACGGGTTTTGAGCCAGATGACTAGGTCTGCTACTAACTAGTAGCTGACCTGGGCAAGCCACTTAACTTTTCTGGGCCTTTTCCTGTATTATAAGATGAGGATGATAATAACACTTGTCTCATAGGATTGTTGTAAAGATTAAATGAGTTTATTTGTGCAAAATGCTATATAAAGGTTAGTATCATCTATCAGTTTTCTACATGCTTTCATAAATGCATTATAATATGCTTGTGAAAACCTGCAGTTAGACGACAAAGCTAAGAAAAGCCTTGCTCTATCCCCGGAGGTAGGAAACTAGTATACTCCTTTCATACAGTACCTTGCACATAGCAGAGGCTTAAAAGACATATTATTTTTTTGAGTATAGTTGACACAATATTACATTAATTTCAGGTGTACAACAGAGTGTTTGGACAAGTTAATATATTATGCTATGTTTACTGCAGGTGTAGCCACTCTCTGTTCCAAAAGATCACTATTACAATATCATTGCTCTATTCCTTCTGCTATGCCTTTTATTCCTGTGACTTATTCATTCTGTAACTGGAGGCCTGTATCTCCCACTCCCCTTCACCCATTTAGCCCAACCTCCCACCCCTCTCCCCTCCGGGTATTTATTTATAGGTCTGATTCTGCTTTTTATTTGCTTATTCGAATTTTTTTACATTCTACTTATGAGTGAAATCATATAGTATTTGTCTTTTCCAGTCTGACTTATTTCACTAAGCATAATACCTTCTAGATCCATCAATATTGTCACAAATGGCAAGATCTTTTTTTACGGTTGTGTAATATTCCATTATAATCTATCTATCTATCTACACACACACATTCCTTATTAATTTGTCTATTGATGGACACATAGGTTGCTTCCATATTTTGCCTATTGTAAATAATGCTGCATTAAACGGGGCTGCATACGTATCTTTTCAAATTAGTGTTTTCATTTTCTCTGGGTAAATACTAGTGGAATTATTCAATCATATGGTATTTCCATTTTTAATTTAAAAATATATTGAACTAAAGTGAATACTACTGGAACTTAAAATGGTAGTCCTAGATCTTCCAAGTTCAAGGTCCAAAGTTTTCTTTTCTTTTTTAAAATTTATTTTTTTTTTTTGAGAGAGAGAGAGAGAGGAGAGAGAGAAAGAGAGACTACAAGTGGGGGGGGGGCGGGCAGAGAGATAGAGAGGGAGGGAGAAAGAATCCCAAGCAGCCTCTGTGCTGTCAGCACTCAGCGGCTCCATCCCGGAACCATGAGATCATGACATGAGCTGAAATCAAGACTTGGAGGCTTAACTGACTGAGCCACCAGACGCCCCTCAAGGATTTTTCAAGTATTTTCAAGTATTTTTAGTCTACTTTCCCTCTACTCCCCACCTCATTCATCTCAAAGGGCAGAGGCCTGAAAAAGGATGAATAACCAACCAATTCCCATAAAACTCAAGTAAGAATAAAAACTAGTTCTGAGAAACTTTGCAAAATATACATCCTGGTGCTTGAAGTTTAGGTCACTAGGTATTTCTTCTGCACAAAGCACAAGAGGTTATCTTTATATTATTGGGGCGAAACCCCTAACAGCCAGCCCTCTGTACTAAAAAGCTTTCAGCAAAAGATTCCACATTTTCTTATTTGCTCCCCCACTCCCAGGCTGCCGGAGAAGCCCGGCGGACGGGTTCATACTCCGACTGAGTGAGAGCTGGGCGCTTCACCAGGTGACCAAAGGAAGGAAGGAAAGAAATAAGACTGAGCAAAGTTTGGTAAAGGAAGAGAAGCCTTCAAACCAAGAACCAAGTGGCAGCCCCTCAACACTAGCTCTCCCCGCCCCTCCCGCCCAAACCCCGCCCAGGGCCCGCCCAACCCCGCCCAGGGCTCGCCCCACTCAACCCCGCCCAGGGCCTGCCCACTCAACCCGGGCGAGTCCCGTAGCCTCCATCCTGGTTTCGTGGGGCGCTTGCGCATTTTTAAGGCGTCTTGGCACTGCCCGAATCTAAATGTGGGTAAGGGGCAGGGAACTTCGTGGTTTCTACAGATCCCCCTCCGGCGGCTTTCTGCACTCTCCAAGAGCTTGTTTTTTTGTTTTTTTGTTTTTGCCTTTCTTGTCATGAGACCCGGCTTCTTCTTCCCTGATATACTGAAGAGGGCATGTTATAAATTAGGCGATATCCGGGCAGCCCGTCTCCTGGCGCAGGGTCCTTGGGCTGAAGCTTAAGGCGACGGCAGGGAAGGCAGGGTCCTTCTCTGAGGCAGTCGCGCAGGCACCGGCTGCGGGTAGCCGGTCACCGGGCGTCATGTATTACAAGTTTAGTGGCTTCACGCAGAAGTTGACTGGAACATGGGCTTCCGACGCTTACAGCCCTCAGGTACAGGTAGCTCCAGGCCCTCTCGGACAAAAGTGGCTGCCCGAGCCTCTGTGCCAGGCAGTCGTGGCGCCGGAACCGGGTGGGGTTTCTGCCTGCGGTTCGGTTTAACTCGGCACCATCCCTCCCGGCGCCTCTCAACATCTTGCGGCGGCCATAAAGGCTCCTAATTCTGTAGCTGCTTCCCCGTCGGGGCTGGCCCGGGGCGGAAGTTGGGCCTGGCACTCAGCTGGGGTCAAGGTGACCTCCGAGGTCGCTGCTTCTGGGTCTTCGGGGTGGCTTGTGGGGTCGGCGTGGCCCAGAATGCGGCCCCGTAGTTCGGCTTTGTCCTTTTTAAGGAGGTTTCGCTTTTGGTCTCCTCGGTGCTCCATTGCTTACCCCGCCCCGTGTAGCCCAAAAGCCTCATCAAAGCACGAGATTGGAGAGCTGGGATGACAGCCCCGAGGGAAGCCATAGGGGCAGGAGAGGCTGTAGGATCAGAATTAAGAGACCTAATGGGTTCTTTCAAATGTCCAGGTGAGCCTGGGCAGTTACGTGTAACGACCTTAACGTTTCTCAACGGTGAAATGGTTGATGGCCGTTATTTGAGTCTAAAAAGTATTCCAATTTCATTCAGATTTTGCCTGTTGAAGTTTGTCTCAGTGGTAGACTTTTTTTTTTTTTTTTAAAGTTATTTGAGAGGGAGCGCGGGCAGAGAGCCAGAGGGAGAGAGAATCCCAAGTAGGCTCCATACCATCAGCACAGAGCCCAAATGGGGACTCCAGTTCACAAGTGTGAGATACCACCTGGCTGAAATCAAGAGCTTAACCGACTGAACCACCCAGGTCCCCCTTCGGTTGTAGACTCTTAATATGAGCTAACATCGTGGCTTTGATGCTTTGATTTTATGGCCTTTCCCAGGATTACTTTATCGTGAGCTTAGTTTCATCTAGGGCAGCTTTCCTACAGGTTAAATGAAATGACTGGCAGTCTTTGGCAGGTGGTTGGTACTTGATAAGTGGTAGCTATTCTCCAGAAGTTGAGTGTTAGATACCATCATATTCCTTATCCTCATGGAGTAGTGTGGGAACGGTTCGTGAAATACGCAGTTGGAAAACTGGACTGGAATAGTAAGGATCCTAGGTGGGGTGTAAAGAATGCTCTATTATGTTACTTCCTTCTTTTTCTGGGGGACACAGCGGCTTGTCTAAGTGGGGAAGGTGTTTAAGAGTAATTTCAGTCTAAGATTGGACGTGCTGTTAATGTTAACTAGGGTAGAGAGGGGAAAAAGGGCAAGTTTTGGGGGGAGTGTGGGGTTTGGGAGGAAGGGTCCAGGTTTATAAATGTTGACCATTGGATGATGTCATGTTTGGTACCAGCTGGATTTATGAATATGAAGTTTAATAGAGCTGGGTGTCTTCAGCCCATAATTGGTAGAATCTGTGGTGGGGAGGGGATCATCCAGGGAGCATATAAGGAAGAAAGGTGGGAAGATGATTAGGCTACAGAAACGCGAAGCGGAGGGTAGAGGAGGAAAATTTATGAAAAGAACAAACCAGGTGGGGCGCCTGCGTGGCTCAGTCGGTTGAGTGTCCGACTTCGGCTCAGATCATAGTCTTGAGGTTCAAGAGCTCAAGCCCAGCATTGGGCTCTGTGCTGACAGCTGGGAGCCTGGAGCCTGCTTCAGATTCTGTCTCCCTCTCTCTCTGCCCCTGCCCTGCTCATGCTTTCTCTCTAAAAAATAAAGAAACATTTTGAAAAAAACAAACCAAGATTAGAAGGGAAATCATCCTGGTGGTGTCACTGACTGCCAAATGGGGTCAAAGAAAGATCAAAGGAGGTCAAAGAAGGAATTGTCCCTAGGGATTTATTTATTTTGTAGATTACAGGGGAATAGCCATTTCTATCTTATTTGTTTCAAAATACATGTAGTTTTCATGCACTGATCTTAAATGTTACAGTGTAATGAGTTTTGACAAATGCATACACTGTAACCTCCAGCTCTGTTAACATATAGGACATTCCATCGCCCCTAGGAAGTTCCCTTCCCTATTCAGACTTTTATAAATAGTTTTGCATGTTTCTGAATTTCAGGGAAGTGGAACCACATGCTACTCTTTTATAAGGTTTTTTTGTCCTTCCATACTTTTTTTTTGGTTTATTTTTGAGAGAGTGATAAAGTACGAGCAGGGGAGGGGCAGAGAGAGGGAGACTGAGAATCCAAGCAGGTTCCAGGCTCTGAGCTGTCAGCACAGAGCCCGATGCAGGGCTTGAACTCATGACGCGAGACCATGACCTGAGCTGAAGTTGGATGCTTAACCAACAGTCACCCAGGCGCCCCAGCATATATTGAAATTAGCTCTCAGAGATTACCCTGAGATTAGCAGAGATTTTTACCCTGAAATGCATGTGGTACAGATAGGGCCTTCAGATTTTTAGCACCTCTTAAATTGTGTTTCTCTTGAGAATTTAAACTTCTTAGTCACTTAAGGATTTCCTTTTTTTCCCCCTGGATCTGTTTTTATTTATTTATTTATTTTTAGAGCATGAGCAAGCGGAGAAGAGGGGCAGAAGGAGAGAGTGAGAGAGAATGTCCCAAGCAGGCTTCATGCTTCTTAGTCACTTAAGGATTTCCTTTTTTTTAAAATCAGTTTTTTAAATTTTTTGTTTTTATTAAAATTTTTTTTTGATGTTTATTTTCGATAGAGTGCGAACAGGGGAGGGGCGGAGAAAGAGGGAGACAGAATCTGAAGCTGAGCTGTCAGCACAGAGCCTGATGCGGGGGCTCGAACTCAAGAATTGTGAGATCATGACCTGAGCCGAAGTTGGACACTCAACTGACTGAGCCACCCAGGCGCCCCGATTGATTGATTGATTGATTGATTGATTGAGAGAGCGAGAGCAAGGGCGGGGAGAAGGTGGAGAGAGAGGGAGAGAGAAAATAGCCCAAGCAGGCTCCACGCTATTTGCGGAGCCCTATGCGGGCTTATCCCAGGACTCTGGGAACATGACCTGAGCCGAAATCAAGAGCTCTTTGACTGAACCACCCAGGTGCCCAAGGATTTCTTAAGCTATGTTGAAAGAAGTGATACTGTGTAGACTTTATCTATGGATTTCAGAGTGCTTGTGACAGGCACACACCCCACCCCACCCCCAAACCAGGTGTTCTGGCTTTGGTAATTAGGAGTACTTTAGTTTTTCCTTTCCTGGAAATGTTAACAATGTAAAATGTATATGTTTGTAACTCTCAGTATTTCCTAAAGTGAATAAGCTAACATGCATTGAATAACTTGGTATAGAAAGGCTTGTTTGCTAACAATGGTACAGGTAGATCAATTTGATAAGTAATTGTATTTTCCAGTGGTTGATAGAAAAGTATTTTCCTTTTTGTGTCCTATGTCAAAATAAATTGAGGCTAATAAACACGGAAAGATGCTCAATATCATTAGTCATTAGGGAAATGCAAATCAAAACTGCAGTGAGATACCACTTCACACCTGCTAAAATCAGAAGACAGACAACAGGTGTTAGTGAGAATGTGGCAGGGGCGCCTGGGTGGCGCAGTCGGTTAAGCGTCCGACTTCAGCCAGGTCACGATCTCGCGGTCCGTGAGTTCAAGCCCCGCGTCAGGCTCTGGGCTGATGGCTCGGAGCCTGGAGCCTGTTTCCGATTCTGTGTCTCCCTCTCTGTCTGCCCCTCCCCCGTTCATGCTCTGTCTCTCTCTGTCCCAAAAATAAATAAAAAACGTTGAAAAAAAATTAAAAAAAAAAAAAAAGAGAATGTGGCGAAACAGGACCCCTACTGTATTGCTGGTGAGAATGTAAAATGATTCAGCTGTAGCAGGATTCTCCCACAGGAGTGGTGACACCAAGGCTTTTCTTTCCAGGAAGCAACTTTATTCTTGCCCACACTGCTCAGTTGGGTTTGTACTCAAAGCACTGAGCCCTGAATGCCACGTGGTGTAGTTTTTTAAGACGTTTTTTTACTTCTTTGTCTCCCATATATGGTAACACACAAACATATAGTTTGATTAAGTGGTCTCCTGTTAACAAGGTCGTGAGGGATGTTGTCATTTATGCGTATAGGTCAGGTTGCCTTGAGGTTTTTTTCTTTCCTTAGGGAGGGGACCCTACCACACAGCCACTTTGGAAATAGTCCAGTAGTTTCTTAAAAAGTGAACATTTTGGGGTGCCTGGGTGGTTCATTCATTTAAGTGTCCGACTTTGGCTCAGGTCATGATCTTGCAGTCCATGGGTTCGAGCCCCGTGTCGGGCTCTGTGCTGACAACTCAGCCTGGAGCCTGCTTCAGATTCTATGTCTCTCTCTCTTTCTCTCTCTGCCCCTTCTCCACTTGTGTGCACACTCACTCTCTCTCAAAAATAAATAAACGTTAAAAATTAAAAAAAAAAGAAAAAAGAAACGTGTTTACCTTATGACCCAACAGTTCTTCTAATTAAGAGGGCAGGATGACCTTCTAGGTAAAGGGACTTGTGGGAGTGATGGGGTGGGGGCTGCTGCAGGGGAATCACTGAGTAGTAAGTTTAGCTGTGGTAGGTGGAGATAGGTCATGAAGGGTATAGGATGGTAGGACTTACTTTTGTGAGAAACAAATAGGAATTTGCAAAGCGACTTGATGCAGGAAGTTGTGGTAGAGTCTTATCCAGAGGTTGGAACAAGGACATACTTCTTACCTTTAGTTGCGTGAAGGTTTATGATGGAGGAACAAGTATCATAACCAGAGCTGTGCTTCGAAAAGTTAGTCTACTGGGAGAGACCAGTGAAAGGATGCCTCTTATACCCATAGAATAGTTCAGGGTCTTCTGAGTGGGAAAGGAGAAATGGACGTCTGGGAGATAAGGACTTAGTGACTGATGAGGGAGATTGTGGAAATGAGAAAGGAGGACTCTGAGATGACAGTAATGAGAGGAGGGTGGTGCTGTCCTTAAAAACAGGGGGCTCCTGAATAGATTTGTGAGAAACTGGGTGAATTTAGGACTTGCAGAGTGTGACGTGTCTGGGAAACATGGAGGTGGTGATATCTAGCTGGCAGTTAGGAACAACTTGAGTCACTGCAGATTGAAACTTGATTCTAGTCCTAAATCAGAGGGCAAGAGGTTTTCGGTTTCTATCAGTTAAAAAAAAATTTTTTTTAAATATTTGTTTTTGAGAGAAAGAGAGAGCACGAGCAGGAGAGGAGCAGAAAGAGAGGGAGACAGAGACCGAAACAGGGTCCAGGCTCTGAGCTGTCATTACAGAGCCCGACGCGGGGCTCAAACTCAGACTGTGAGATCATGACTTGAGCTGAAGTCGGACGCTTAGCTGACTGAGCCACCCAGGTGCCCCTAAAAATTAAAAAAAAAAAAATTGGGTAATTCTCTTATTTCTTCTCTTTCTCAAACCTAAAAGGTAGAGCAAAAGGGAAACTTGGGCCAGTCAACTTCAGGGGGGAAAAAATCAAGCGTATGTCTCTAAAAATTTGGAGCAAGTAGTAGGAGCCCTTGGCTGCCTCGTTTGGTGGAGCTGGCTCTCTTGGATCTTGGGGTTGTGAGTTTCAGTCTGTGTTGAGTGTGGAGACTACTTAAAAAATAAAATCTTAAAAAAAATTATTTTGGAGCAATTAGACTAAGGAGAATTCAACTGCTAAATGGTTGTGGTTGAATGGTTTTAACTGTAGGGGTAGTGATTGTGTAAATAGCTAAGAGATTTGCTATTAAAAAGCAAAACTGGGGCGCCTGGGTGGCTCAGTCAGTTGAGTGTCCGACTTCGGCTTGGGTCATGATCTCATGGTTCGTGAGTTCGAGCCCTGCATCAGGCTCTGTGCTGACAGCTCAGAGCCTGGAACCTGCTTCGGATTCTGTGTCTCCCTCTCTCTGCCCATCCTCTGCTTGTGCTCGCGCGCTCTCTCTCTCTCTCTCTCTCTCTCTCTCCAAAAATAAACATTAAAAAAAATTAAAAAAAAAACACAGCAAAACCTGTGATTTCCATTTGGTCTACAGTCCACTATTTTAAGAACAGCATTCATTCACTAGTTTTCTTCTTCGTGGGAGGTATGGGAGGCTCTGCCATCAAGTGCTGATTTGGTTTACATGACTTTGGTTCTGAAATACTCAAGTCTACATTGTTGTGAAGCTATAGCTTATTTATACTTACAACAAATATTTATTGAATGTGCTTTTTGCTTTTTTAAGTCTAGGAAAGTAAGAGCAGTGAACAAAACCTGCCCTCATGGGGCTTCCATTGCAGTCGGGGAGACACAGTAAACAAAGTAAAATACAATATACCAGGTGCTGATAAGTGCTGTGGAGAAAGAGGGTAAGTGGGAGGACATGCCGTAAAAGGGTGGTGAGGGAATGTCTCACTGAGAAGGTGACACATGGGCAAAAATCTGAAGGAGGTGAGGGTGCCAGCCACGTGGATACCTAGAGAAGAGCATTGTAGGTAGAGGGAACAATGCCTGATGCCTGGGAGATTTAAGGGGCTTGTCTAGTGGGCTGGGGTGGAGAGAGGGGATGATGTTGGTGGTGGGGTGGTGGGGTTTGAAGGGTGCATCTCACGTGGCCCTGGAAGCCATTGTAGTAATTTTGGGTTTAGCTCAGTGAGATAGGACGCTTTGGGAGAGGTTTGAGCTGAGTAGTGATCTCTCCAATCACTGGTTGCTGCATTAAGAGTAGAATGCAGGGTAGCAAGTGTGGAAATGGAAGGAGGGTGAGCAGTTAAGAGGGTGTCATAAAGATCCAGGGGTTTGGGGGCACCTGGGTGGCTCAGTTGGTTGAGCCTTCGAGGCTTGACACCGGCGCAGGTCATAATCTCCCTCTTTCTTTGCCCCTCCCTTGATCTTGTTCTCTGTAAACTTAAAAAAAAAAAAAAAAATCCAGGGGCTTGGACCAGAGTATGCATTGGTGGAGATGGGTGAGACGTGGTCAGATTCTGAATAGATTTTGAAGGTAGAGCCATAAGGATTTACAGTGTGTGTGCAGAATTAAGAATGATTCCAAGGATTTGGGCCAGAAAACCTGTAACTATGCTGTTGTCAGTTTTCAGATGGGGAGGCTCATAATTCTATATTGGGACAGCTGCAACCCTGGAAGAGGCATGCATGAAGGGATTTCCTGTCCTGTAAATACAGCTTCTTGGTTAATTAAGTCCACTCTTAAGAACCCCAGTGTCGGTCTTGTCTAGCTGCCTTGAAACATTGGAAACATTGACTGCTCTTAAATTGTTAGGAGGTTTAATGACAGATAGATGAATATCCATTCCTTTTATTGGTGGGGCCAGGACAGTTGAATTATTGATTGTATGGTATAATAAAATTGTGTAGGTTTGAATCCCATCTTCCTAATGGAATCTCTGAGCTTTGTTTTAATCATCTGTAACTTGGGCTGATAATACCTTATTTACAGGGTTGATGTGAAGAATATTCATGAAGGTTTTGTAGGATTCTGAGGATGTAGAATTTTATGATGTTAAAATATGCATATGAAGAAAGATTGGAGGAGAATATACAGTTCATAATGGTTGATGGGATAAGGTAATGGGATTATAGGTAATTTTAAAATTCTATATTCCAAACTTTTACAGTATTCTAAATGGAAATACGGAATTATTTAAAACCAGTCAGATGGTTGATACTCCTGTTTTCAGATATTGTTCAACAGCTGCTGTAGTTCTGAATCACTTGATGGGTGAACAAACACTGAGCAATTAGGTATAATCCTTTCTAAAAATGCTCCACATTAGTCCTGTCAAAACAAGAATTTAATTTCAAACCATTTTTGGAGATGCTTGGTATAAAGGATTTTTCAATTTTTGCATTCAAGGAGAAATCCTTAGAGGAGAAAATACAGAGCTCACATGTTAAAATTTTCAGTTCAAAGAGCGATCCTTTTTTGCCTTCTTATCTCAGTCATTAGGACCTCTCTTCCCATCTCTGAATCCTTGTGAGTCTGAGTGTATTATATAACTAAATTTAGACTAGTGGCTTACTCACCAAACTTTACATGAATTATTGCTTTTAAGCAGTAATTGAGAGGGGCAGTGAGGGCAGGTAGTGGAATACTTAAAAACCCAAGTCTCTCAGGGGCGCCTGGGTGGCTCAGTTGGTTAAGCATCTAACTTCAACTCAGGTCATGATCTCACAGTTCATGAGTTCGAGCCCCACATTAGGCTCTGTGCTGACAGCTGAGAGCCTGGAGCCTGCTTCTGAATCTGTGACTGACTGACTCTCTCTCTGTCTCCCTCTGCCCCTCCTCCACTCACACTTGCACGCATGTGCACACGCTCGCTCACTCTGTGTGTGTGTCTCTCTCTCTCTCAATAAGTAAATAAATAAATGTTAACAAAAAATTAAAAAGCAGAAAACAAACCAAGTCTCTGGACTTTAGAGAGGCCTGAATTTTGGCACTAAACTCCATCTTTTTTGCAACATGCTCTTAGGCAAGTTACCCTCTCTGATCTAGTTTTCTCTTCTATAAAATAGAAACAGTAACATCTTGGTAGGTTTGCTGGCAGGATTAAATGAGATGATGCTGTGAAATGCTTGACAGGATGCTGGGTGTATAACAAGGGCTCAGTAGATAATTAGTGGCTGTTATTCCATAACATTAATGTCCATAATGGCAGAGATCGTATCTGTCTTCTTCATCGTATATTTTCACTAAGTGTTCAGTAATATGTGCTGAGTGAGTGAATGCAGTGCAGATAATTCCCAGTTGTGTGACTATGTCAAAGAAATAGAAACCAAGTTTACTTTTGGAGGGGGGAGTTTAATTGAAGTGTAGTTGATTTACAATATTAGTTTTAGGTGTATACAATGTAGTGATTTCACAATTATATACATTACAAAATGCTCACTACAGTAAGTGTACTTACTATCTGTCACCTTACAAAGCGATTACGGCATTATTGACTATACTGTACTTTTCATCTTCCTGGCATGTATTTTATAACTGGATATTTGTACCTCTTTATTTCCTTCACCTCTTTCATTCTCTCGATCCCCCTCCCCTCTGGCAACCACCAGTTTGTTCTTTGTATTTGTGGGTCTGTGTATATTTTTTGTTTATTTTTTAGATTCCACACTTAAGTAGAATAATTTCTTAAGTAGAATTTTTCTGCCTGACTATTTCACTTAGAGTACCCTCATTCCTATTCAGGTTGTTGGCCAATGGCAAGATCTCATTTTTATGGCTGAATATTATTCCACATCTTCTTTATCCATTCATCTATTAGTGGACACTTAAGTTGTTTTTGTATTTTGGCTATTGTAAATAATACTGCAGTAAACATAGGGGTGCACTTATCTTTTAGAACTGACATTTTTGTTTTCTTTGAGTAAATACCTAGAAGCAGAATTACTGGTTTGTATGGTATTTGTATTTTTAATTTTTTGAGGAACCTGCATTACTGTTTTCCATAATGGGTGTACCAGTCTGTATTTCCATTAACAGTGGATGAGGTTTGTTTTTTCTTTACATCCTTGCCAGCACTTGTTGTTTCTTGTCTTTTTGATACTTGCCATTCTGAGTGGTGTGAGGTGATACCTCACTGTGGTTTTGATTTGTATTTTTCTGATAATTAGTGATATTGAACAACTTTTTACGTGTCTGTTGGCCGTCTGTAAGTCGTCTTTGGAAAACGTGTGTTCCAGGTCTTCTGTACGTTTTTTTGGTATTGAGTTGTATAAGTTCTTTATGTATTTTAGATAATAACCCCTTACTGGATGTATCATTTGCACAGATCTTCTCCCATTCAGTAGGTTGCCTTTTTGTTTTGTTGGTTTCCTTCACTATGCAAAAAGGTTTTCAGTTTGACGTAGTCCCAATTTATTTTTGCTTTTTTTTTTTTTTAATGTTTATTTATTTTTGACATAGAGACACACACACATAGAGCATGAGCCGAGAGGGGTAGAGAGGGAGGGAGACACAGAATCCGAAGCAGGCTCCAGGCTCTGAGCTGTCAGCACAGAGCCTGATGTGGGGCTCAAACTCACAGACCGCGAGATCATGACCTGAGCCAAAGTTGGACGCTCAACTGACTGAGCCACCCAGGCGCCCCTAAAGATTGGTGCCACATCTGTCAGGCAGTGTTGACAGACTTATCAAAAATGATATTTCCACTCTGCTTAATAGTTCTCTGCTTCTTTCTGTCTCATGGTAGTTCCTCGAGGGCTTTGACAATCAGCAGAGGCAAGAAGGTCCCACTTTAATCTGGGTTTATCTATTTGGAATGGTGAGTTTCGCTGTAATCCCTAGATCCTTCCAATCACCAATTGCCTTGGCTATGTCATCACCAACCTTTTTTGGAGTCAGACTCAGGCAGCTGATTTGTGGGTCAGGGCAGACATGGCATTCAACTTTCCCACCGGTGCACCTCCATATATGACTGATCTCATTAGGGTTGAACTTAGGTGGCCTGGTGAAGGTGGCTGGATGAACCCAGATTTGGGATGACCAAAAACAGTTGCACCTTCACCTTCTCCGCCAAAAGTCAAAAGCATTTTTTTTTTTTTTTAAAGTAAGCTCTAGGGGCACCTGGGTGGCTCAGTTGGTTAAGTGTCCAGCTTCAGCTCAGGTCATGATCTCACAGTTCATGGGTTTGAGCTGCACATCGTGCTCTGTGCTGACAGCTCAGAGCCCAGAGCTTGCTTTGGGTTCTGTGTCTCCCTCTCTCTTTGCCCCTCCCCTGCTCGTGCTCTGTCTCTCTCTGAAAAATAAACATTAAAAAAATAAATACAATAAAATAAGCTCTACACCCAGTGTAGGGCTTGAACTCATGACCCTAGAATCTAGAGTCACATGCTGTGCCACTGAGCCAGTCAGGTGCCCCCAGTTTCATTCTTTTGCATGTAGCTGTCCAGTTTTAATAACACTACTAATGAAGAGACTGTCATTTCCCCATTGTATATTTTTGTCTCCTTTGTTGTAGGGTTGACCATATAAGTGTCAGTGTTGTATTTCTGGGCTCTGTATTCTGTTCTGTTGATCTGTGTTTTAGAGCCAGTACCATACTGTTTTGATTACTGTAGCTTTTAGTATATCTTGAAATTTGCGATTGTGATAACTTTAGCTTTGTTCTTTCTCAAGATTGCTTTGGCTATTTGGGATCTTTTGTGATTCCATACAAATTTTAGGGTTATTCTAGGTCTGTGAAAAATCTTACTGGTATTTTGATAGGGATTGCATTGAATATGTAGGTTGCTTTGGGTAATGTGGGCATTGTAACAGTATGAATTCTTCCAATTAATGAGCCTGGTATATTTTTCCATTTATGTGTGTCTTCAATTTCTTTCTTTACTGTCTTAATAGTTTTTGAAGTGCAGGTCTTTCACCTCCTTGGTTAAATTTATTCCTTAAGTATTTTATTCTTTTTGATGCAGTTGTAATTGGGATTGTTTCCTTAATCTCTCTGCTTCTTCATTGTTAGTAGATATCAAAATGCCACAGGTTTCTTTAATTTTGTATCTTGCAACTTTACATGTATTGTAATAGTTTTTTGGTTGAGCCTTTAGGGTTTTCTTTTCCTTTTTATTTTTCTTTTTTAATTTTTTTATTTTTTAGAGAGAGAACATGAACAGGAGAGAGGGACAGAGGGAGAGAATCTTAAGCAGGGCTCAGTCTCACACCCTGGGATCATGACTTGAGCTGAAATCGTGAGTCAGACACTCAGCTGACTGAGCCATCCAGGTGCCCCTAGGGTTTTTCTTATGTCAGCTGCAAATAGTGAAAGTTTTTACTTTTCTCTTACCAATTAGGATATGTTTTATTTCTTTTTCTTGTTTGATTACTGTGGCTAAGACTTCCAATACTGTGTTGAATAAAAGTGAAAATGGACATCCTTGTCTTGTTCCTGATCTTAGAGAAAAGGCTTTCACTTTTCACCATTGAGTATGATGTTAGCTGTGGATTTGTTATATATGGTCTTTATTATGTTGAGGTATGTTCCCTCTAAACCCACTTTGTTGAGAGTTTTTATCATGAATGGGTCCGATGTTTTGTCCGATGTTTTTTCTCATCTGTTGAGGTGATAATGTGATTTTTATCCTTCATTTTGTTAATGTTGTGTATCACTTTGATTTGTGGATATGAAACCAATCTTGCATCCTGGAGTAAATCCCACTTGATCGTGGTGAATGATCTTTTTAATGTATTGTTGAATTTAGTTTGCTAATTTTGTTGAGTATTTTTTGCATCTGTATTCATCAGAGATACTGGACTATATATATCTATATATATCTATATCTATATACATAAAATTTGTATTGTCTTTGGTTTTGTTATCAGGGTAATGCTCGCTTTGTAGAATGAATTTGGAAGAGTTTTTTGGAATCATTTGAGAAAGATAAGTGTTAACTCTTTTTTCTTACTATTTTTTTATTTAAAAAAAATTTTAACATTTATTTTTAAGAGACAGTGACAGAGGCATAGAGAGAGGGAGAAATAGAATCTGAAACAGGATCCAGGCTCTGAGCTGTCAGCATAGAGCCTGACATGGGGTTTGAACTCGTGAATCGCAAGACCATGACCTGAGTTAAAGTCAGATGCTTCACTGACTGAGCCACCCAGGTGCCCCTCTTACTATTTTTTTTTTAACATTTATTTTATTTTTGAGAGAAAGAGAAACAGAATGTGAGCAGGGGAGGGGCAGAGAGAGAGAGGGAGACACAGAATCTGAAGCAGGCTGCAGACTCTGAGCTGTCAGCACAGAACCTGATGCAGGGCTCGAACTCACGAACTGAGAGATCATGACCTGAGCCAAAGTCGGGTGCTTAACCGACTGAGCCACCCAGGTGCCCCTTAACTCTTCTTTAAATGTTTAGTAGAATTTGCTTGTGAAGCATGTGGTCCTGGGCTTTTCTTTCTTGGGAGGTTTTTTTTTTTTTTATTACAGATTCACTTTGACTGCTAATAATTGGTCTGCTCAGGTTTTCTATTTCTTCCTGATTGAGTCTTGGAAGAATTGCATGTTTGTAGGAATTTATCCATTTCTTCTAAGTTGTCCAACTTGTTGGCATATAATTTTCATAATAGTCTCTTATAATCCTTTGTATTTCTGTGGTGTCAGTTGTAACTTCTATTTGTGATTTTGTTTGAGTTCTCTTTTTCTCGGTAAGTCTGGCTAAAGGTTTATCAATTTTGTTTATCTGTTTGCAGAACTAGCTCTTAGTTTCATTGATCTTTTTTAGTCCCCATTTCACTTATTTCTACTATTAGTCTGTGTTTAACTTCGTTCTACTATAATTGTTATTTTCTTCTTTCTACTAACTTTGGTCTTTGTTCTTTTTCTGGTTCCTTTAGGTGTAAAGTTAAGATTGAGATATTTCTTGTTTCTTGAAGTGGACCTTCATTGTTATAAACTTCCCTCTTAGAACTGCTTTTGTTGCATCCCAGAGATTTTGAACATTGTTTCCATTTTCATTTCTCCATGGATTTTTTTTTTTTTTAATTTTTTTTCAACGTTTTTTATTTATTTTTGGGACAGAGAGAGACAGAGCATGAACGGGGGAGGGGCAGAGAGAGAGGGAGACACAGAATCGGAAACAGGCTCCAGGCTCCGAGCCATCAGCCCAGAGCCTGACGCGGGGCTCGAACTCACGGACTGCGAGATCGCGACCTGGCTGAAGTCGGACGCTTAACCGACTGCGCCACCCAGGCGCCCCTCCATGGATTTTTAAATTTCCCTTTTGATTTCTTCTTTGACCCATGGGTTGTTCAGGAGCATGTTGTTTAGCCTCCATGTGTTTTTGTTTTTTTTTCCATTTTTTTCCCTGTAATTGATTTCTGGTTTCATACTGTTGTGATTGGAGAAGATGCTCTGTCTTATTAAATTAATTGGGACTTGTTTTGTGGCCTAATATGTAATCTGTCCTGGAAAATGTTCCACGTACACTTGAAAAGAATGTATATTCTGCTGTTTTGGGATGGAATATTCTATATATATCTGCTAGGTCTGTCTGGTTTAATGTTGTTCAAAGCCATATTGATTTTTATGTCTGGATGCTTTATCCATTGATGTAAGTGGGTTGTTAAAGTCCCCTGCTGTTATTGTGTTACTGTCAATTTCTCCCTTTGTGCCTATTACTATTTGCTCTGTATATGGTGCCCCTGTGTTGGGTGCATGGATAGATATTTACAGTTGTTATATCGTCTTGTTGGATTAATCCCTTTATATAATGCCCTTCTTTGTCTCTTATTAGAATTTTTGTTTTAAAAATTTTTTAATGTTAATTTATTTTTGAGAGAGAGAGCTCTCACATGGGTGGGGAAGGGGCAGAGAGAGAGGGAGACACAGAATCTGAATCAGGCTCCAGGTTCTGAGCTGTCAGCACAAACACCAATGTGAGGCTCGAATTCACTAACTACACAATCTTAGCCTGAGCTCAAGTTGGACAGTTAACCACCTGAGCCACCCAGGTGCCCCTTTACTGTCTTTGCTTTAAATTCTACTTTGTCTGACATAAGTTTGCTATCCCAGCTTTCTTTTTGCTTCCATTTATGTGGGGAATATATGTATTTTTTATATCCCTTAACTTTCAGTTTGTATGTGTCTTTAGGACTGAAAGAGCCTCTGGTAGGCAGCATATAGATGGGTCTTGCTTTTTATTCATTGAGTCACCTTGTCTTTTGATGGGAGTATTTAGACCATTTACATTTAAAGTAATAATTGACAGGTTTATGCTTATCGCTGTTGTGTCAATTGTGTTCTTATTGTTTTTGTAGGTTTTGTTTCTTCTACTTGCTTCTCTTGTAATTGATGACTTTAGTGTTTTACTTGGATTCCTTTCTTTTTATTCTTTGTGGATTTTTATAGGTGTATGGTTAGCATGAGGTTCATATATAACATCCTAAGTATATAGCAGTCTATATTAAGTTGATGGTTGCTTAAGTTCAAACCCATTCTAAAAGCACTACATAATAAACCCTCCCCCATGTTTTATGTGTATAATGTCATATTTTACATCTTTGTATTTTGTGACTATCAGTGAATTAAAAAAATTTTTCTTTAATGTTTATTTTTGAGATAGAGACAGAGTGTGAGCAGGGGAGGAGCAGAGAGAGAGAGGGAGACACAGAATCTGAAGCAGGCTCCAGGCTCTGAGCTGTCAGCACAGAGCCTGACGTGGGGCTCGAACCCATAAACGGTGAGATTGAGCTGAACCCATGACCTGAGCTGAAGTCGGATGCTTAACTGACTGAGTCACACAGGCACCCCAATGAATTTTTTATTAATACTTATTTATTTTGAGAGAGAACACAAGCAGGAGGAGGAGAGGGGCAGAGAGAGGTAGAGAGAGAATCCCAAGCAGCCTTCATGCTGTCAGCGCAGAGCCTGACATGGGGCTTGATTCCACGAGTTGTAAGATCATGACCAGAGCCAAAATCAAGAGTTGGACACTTAACCCGCTGAGCCCCTCAGGCACCCCTCAGCAAATTTTTTAGATGTAATTGATTTTACTACTCTTGTCTTTGAACTTTCATACCAGTTTTATAAGTGATTGATTTACTACCTTTATTATGTTTGTTTTTACCAGTAAAGTTTTTTTCCTTTCATAATTTTCTTTTAGTTAGGGCCTTTTCTTTTCCACTTAAAGTCCCTTTAACATTTCTTCTGAGGTTAGTTGAGTGGTGATGAACTTCTTTAACTTTTGTCTGGGAAACTCTTATTTGTCCTTCAGTTCTGAATGATAATCTGGTCAGGTGGACCATTCTTGGTTATAGGGTTTTTCCTTTCAGTCAATGCTTTGCATATATTGTGCCACTCCTTTCTGGTCTGCACTGATTTTGCTGGAAAATCAGCTGATAGCCTTTATGGGGTTTTCTTTGTACATAATTAGTTGCTTATCTCTTGCTCCTTTTAAGATTCTGCCTTTAATTTTTGACATTTTGTTGTTACTGTGTCTTGGTACGGACCTTCCTGGGTTCATCTTGTTTGGGACTTTCTCTGCTTCCTGAACCTAGATGTCTGCTTTTCCCAGGTTAGAGAAGTTTTCAGCTGTTATTTCTTTAAATAACTTTTCTGCCCCTTTCTCTTTTTTCCTTCTAGGACCCCTATAATGTGAATATTAGTACAGTTGACATTGTCATATGGGTCCCTTTAACCTATCCACATTTTTTTCTTTTATTTTTTAATGTTTTTATTTTTGAGAGAGAGTATGAGCAGGGGAGGGGAAGGGGCAGAGAAAGAGAGAGAGAGAGAAAACACAGAATCTGAAGCAGGCTCCAGGCTGAGCTGTCAGCATAGAGCCAGATGTTGGACTTGAACTCGTGAACCATGAGATCATGACCTGAGCTGAAGTCAGGTGCTCAACCTACTGAGCCACCCAGGTGCCCCATCCTCATTTTTTCTTATTCTTTCCTTTTGCCGTTCAGTTTGGGTGCTTTCTGTTACTTTGTCTTCCAGATTGTTCATCTGTTTATCTGTATCTTCTAATCTGCTGATTCCTTCTAGTGGTTTTTCATTTCAGTTACTGTATTTTTCAACACTGATTGGTTCTTTCCTAGTTCTTCTTTGAGTTCTCTTAAACCCTTTCTCAATTCCGGTGAGCATCTCTATGACCATTGCTTTGAACTCTTTATCAGGTAGATTGCTTATCTCCATTTTTTGGGGTTCTCTTTCTGAAGTTTTGTTCTTTTCTTTGGAATGTATTCTTTTTTCTCATTTTGTTTGACGGTCTATGTTTGTTTCTATGAATTAGGTGAAACAGTTACCTTCTCCAGTCTTAAAGGGGTAGCCTTGTGTAGGAATGTGCCTTGTATAGACTGTGTGTGCCTGGTGGCTTTGTTTGGCTAGAGCTGTAGTGGGCATGGGCTGAGGGCACATTCACAGGGCACATTCCCTGTGGGATGGTGGGAGCTGGGGTGAGTTCAGACCAGGCGGTTCAGGAGTGCTTGGTTCCAGTGCTGCCCTACTGGGACAGCAGGAGCTGGGTTGTCCTCAGGCTCTCCACCTTGGGCCTCTCCCTAGTGGGATGGCTGAAAGAGCCTCTGGGAGGGCAGGTATGGGTTGGGGTGCTCTGCGTAGGGAGTACCCTGGCTGGCTGGCTGGAGCTGAAGCAGATGCAGGCCCGGGGTGTCCCAGGGTGCTTCTTGCCCGGGCCACCTTGGTGAGATAGCTAGGGCTGTAGTTGGTGCAGGCTGGGGTAGCACCTTGGTGGGACCGTTGGAAGTGAGGCAGGTGCATGTGATGGGGGACACCTGGAGCTGATGTGTGGGCTAGGGCCTGGGGCTAGAGGGTACAGGCTGGCTAGAGTGCCTGCTCCCGTCTGCACTATCAAGGTAGAGGGGGGAACATAATGGTGCTTGCTAGCACCTTCTAACCGAAGAGAGTTCTAACAGTTCCCCTACCATTTAGTAGTTGCTCTAGGGTTAATAAATGGGTTTCCTTCACTTACAGTCTATTTACTGTTTATACTGTTGTGTGTGTGCGGTTTTTTGTTTTTTGTTTTTTTGTTTTTTTGGTTTTTTTTGCCATGGCTCAGGTTGGGTGAATCTGTGCAGGCCTATCTGTGCTATTCCTCCCTACTTCAGTTCCTCCTATCAGGGTGGGATTCCTGTTGTTACATTTCTATTGTTAACACCCCCCTTCCCCCCATCTCTGTCTCCAGCTGTTCTCTGTGTGGTCACGCTATCCTTTGTTGTGTGGAAGCTGTTGAATCAGCCTTCAGTTCTTATTCAGGAGGAATTGCTCTCTGTGTAGGTGTAGATTTGGTGTGTTCCTGGGAGGAGGTGAGTTCAGCGTCTTTCTATGCTGCCGTCTAGGACCGAAACCCAAGTTTGCTTTAATACTTTTTTGTTGCCCTGTTGATCCTAATGCTTACCTGGTAGGAGTATCATTGAGGCTTTCAATAATATGATCTTTAGGTCTTGTCAGTTATAGGTAAATTTATATTTCTTTGAAGAGATCAAGAACCAGGGGTCTGACAACTATGTTAATTTGAGCAAAGGGTTTTTTTTTTCCTCCTTCATCTGTAAAATAGAAGAGGGTGGGCTTGAACTCTGCTTCCTAACTTTAAGTTTTTATTTTTTGTAGTTAGAATTTAATATAAAAGGATGTGTTTTATTGGTTTGTAACTCTAGCTCCTATCTTAATGTGCAGGTTATTTTGGAGAACCATCTTGATCTATATTTGCCACTGTAGATTTACTCCATCAGATAGAAAACCAGAGTTTCCCTTGGGTTCCTTTTTTTTTTTTTTAATAGCTTTATTGAAATATAATTCACATACCATACATTCACTCATTTAAAGTGTACAACTCAGTGTTTTAGTGTAACCATGTGCAACCATTACCGCATTAATTTTAGAGCATTTTCATGCCCTTGAGAAGAAACCTATAACCTGCAGTTATCACCCCCCTATTGCTTATTCCCCAGCCCTAAGCAGCTGCTTATCTACTTTCCGTTTTTCTAGGTTTTCTTGCTTTGGACTTTCATATGAATGGGATCATATAATCTGTGGTCTTTTGACTAGCTTCTTTTACTTGGCATAGCCTGTAACAGTACTTTGTTTTTCTTCCCCTTTAAGTTCTTTTTAAGCCTGTGGGTCCTTCTATCCATATGGCTCTAGGAGTTGCTAATAGCAAACCTGTGTTAACTCCCAAGTCTCATTCTGTTTATATTTATTGACTGTAAATATTCAATGTTAAGCACATATGTATTATGCTGTTTTTTCAGTGGTAGATACTATTACTTTTGTACACATGTCACAGATGAGAACATTGAAATTTCCTTAAGTTTTATTATTTGTTTTTTAACTTATGGGTTTATTAATGCCGGAAATTTCAATTGCTCTAATTTTTTTGTTTTCTGGTCCTGAAAGACAAGTCTCTTACCATTGCAGGCTCTTCCAGATCGGGCTTTTTCTTTACAGTGTGTCTGGAAAGTTTCTGAAGTCTACTCTGGGGTTAGAAGTCCTGTGTTAGTACATCAGGTCACCCAGAGGAGAAAAGGGACAGCCAGGTCCCTTTTGAAATGTAGCCAAAAGTTCATACAGATTAAAAATGTTTTATTGAGGGGCACCTGGGTGGCAGAGTCAGTTAAGCATCTGACTTCAGCTCAGGTTATGATCTCACCGTTCATGAGTTTGAGCCCTACATTGGGCTCTGTGCTGACAGCTCAGAGCCTGGAGCCAGCTTTGGGTTCTGTGTCTCCTTCCCTCTGCCCCTCCCCCATTCATTTTCTTTCTTTCTCTCTCTCTCTCTCTCTCACTCACTCTCGCTCTCAAAAATAAAAATCTTAAAAATGTTTTATTGATTTGATAGGAAGGTAGATATAATAGGTTTTCTGGAAGCTCAGATTGGGCTTTTGTGATTGTTTGCTTCTCTCTCCCTCACCTCAAACCCCCATCTTAATGGCAGGGAATTCTTGATGGGGTTTGCTGTGGGAAAGTGTTTTGTTAAAAGTTTAAGGACTTTAAATCTTAAAATTAAAGGCCTTGTAATGCATACTTGGAGAGCCTTTCCTTCCCTCTTGTGTGGTTGAATGACTGCCTCCATGATTTCAGATAGCCTGCTTGTTGAAGGTTGTTCATATGCCCAGACATGCTTTCAACTTGACATTTTCCTTTTTCTTACAGGGATTAAGGCCTGTGGTTTCCACAGAAGCACCGCCAATCATATTTGCCACACCCACCAAACTGAGTTCTGATTTTACTGCATATGATTATGCTGGGAAAAACAAAGTTCCTGAGCTGCAGAAGCTTTTCCAGGTGAGAGAAAACACTAGAGGAGACACTAGAGAATGACTTGTTATTTTGGCAGTGAGTTTTCTTCTAATTGTTTTTGCTTGCTTGATATTAAAATTCACTGAGCTGTTAGAAGAGGCTCTCTTGGGTTTGCTGATCAACAGCAGCCAGAATTGGATTTCAGAATATTATTAATGTTAATCTACATACAGATAATTGAGAGGTCAGTGGCCCGGCTGCATCTCTGGTGCCGTGGGAGCGAGTGTTTGTTATTGCTGTTGCTAGAAGGTAGCTTCCCGTATCCTCAGAAATATGTGCAGATTCAGGACTGGCTTGGGGACTTTTGGTCAGGTTAATCCCTTTTTTTTTTTTTTTTTAGGTTAATCCCTTTTTAATCTGATAAATAAGACTTGATTGGGCATTTGGAGTCTTGAGTTATAGTGGGGGAGGGAGTTTGGAGACTGTGCAAAATAATGGATTAAACATTTTATGGAGACTCTCTTTTTTAAAGGTTTTGTTATCTTTTTAAGTAGGCTCCAGGCCCAGGGTTTGAACTCACAACCCTGAGATTAAGAGTTACGTGCTCTACCAGCTGAGCCAGCCAGGCGCCCCTAGAGTCTTTTTCTTTTTAAACAAGGGTTTACCAGCTTAATGGAAAGAAACTGAATACAACATGACTTGAGCCTACTAACTGACCTGGTGTGCTCAGACATCACTGACTAATGATCAGAAGTCAAACTAAATGTGGAGCATGTCTTGTGCCTGCAGTCATTTAGCTGTGGGTTACTTTTGCCTTTAAAAGAAATTCACCAGTGCGACTGGCCTAGTTAAGCAATATATGATAAATTCCTTAGAAACTTGAAATTTGTTGCATGCAGGTTCCTGAGGCCCCATTTTGGAGAATGACTTTGGCCTTCCAAGCTTTAGCTGCGTATTTAAGAAAATGTACACCACTGTTGAGTCAGGATTCTAAGGGATTGGTGGTTTTTCCCCTGCAGTGTGTTGATGCCTTAGTTATGAAGACCTATTAGCCTAAACTGTAAAGTCTTCTTATTAACCATGTCCTTGATAATCCTTGCTTTCCAGAAGTCCGACGGTGTGCCCATCCACCTGAAACGAGGCCTGCCTGACCAAATGTTGTACCGGACCACCATGGCGCTGACAGTGGGAGGGACCATCTACTGCTTGATTGCTCTCTACATGGCTTCGCAGCCCAAAAACAAATGAGTTAGGCTACAGAGGACTGGTTTGCTTTTTGGCATAAACCCTTTGAATTTTCATTTTTCATTGTTGTGTAAACATTTTCTTTTTTACTTGAATGGTTTACTTAACATTTTCCCAGAAAAATAGATATTAAGGCCGTATTTTGGTTTGTTTATGAAATGCACATGGTCCATCAGAGCTCATTGGATAGTTAAGACTATTGTTTAAAGAAATGCTGCTGCTCTTTGAGCTCCTGATTTCCCTGGAGATTCTGGATGAAGGTTGCACACAGGCTCATTAACAGCAGTCTGTGTGGAGATCCTTAGGGACTTATGGTGGTGTTTTTGAGCATGGGGTGCAGAAGCCTTTCTGGATTTGGATGTGACTGAGGAAGGAAGACAGAGGCCAAGGCCAGGAGCATGAAACAGGAGTTTGAGTTAGTAGACACCTTAGGGACTTTTCCTTCTTGTGACAAAATGTTGAGAAAAATTATTTGTTGCCTGCCTCTATTCATTGGGCAGTTTGTTTCCAAGGGTTATTTGCCTCATCTCCGATCACTAGTGAAATTTTATGTGTAATTGTTATGTATTTATTCCACCTTGGGAACAGAGAACACCTGTTTAGTGTTGCACTTTGGAGCAGTGTGTTTTATTAATGCAGCTGTGACACAGATTCTCCTTTACCTTTTCAAAATGTTATGGCTTTAAATTGTGATTTATTTTGAATGTGGAATAAATACATGAATGAAAAATATAAATTTTGAAGTCCTTTTGAATGACCTTTCAGAATACTTTCAGAAAACCAGAGGCATCTTAAACCTGAGTCTAATTTCTTTCTTTTTAATTGGGCACCAGATAATCTTTACAAAGTAGTTCCTCAAAGTCAAGTAATAGGCCAATGGCATATTGATGATTACCATATGGTTCCTTGTAAGAAACCAGCTTGCCCCTTTGTGAAATGTGCCTGTAATACACAGTTCTTTAGACATTAATTTCCTGTGCTGTCACAATTGGTAGATTTCACATACCCTATATTAATGCTGAGAAAAGGTGGGATTTTATTTTATAGAAAGTGGTAGTCTGTATCTTGCCATAGCAAAGAAGAGTGACCTTTTACTAAGGATAAAATAAACACTCACTAGCATCCTCACTGGCTAGGAAGCCCTTATTTGCCTATACAAATCTAAACTGTATTCTTCTCTGGTATTTCCCCCAAGTTTTTAGTTTGAAAACTTTCAGACTACAGGAAGATTATAAGAATAGTATGATATACACAGTATATCCTTCACTTAGCAATAATTGCCACCTTTGCCTTTTCTTGCTCTCTTACAAATGGCGGGCACACAATGAATGTACGTAAACACATTTGTTTTTTGCTGGATCATTTAAGATTAAGCCATGCAGTTGCAATAGTTCAGCCATAATTCCTTTAGGCAGTGTCTCCTAAGAATAAGGACATTCTCCTTCATGATCATAACATAGTTGCCACACTCAGATTAACATTGATAACAATACTATTTAATATATATTCTATATTTAATTTTCCCAGGTATCACAATGATGTATCCTTTATAGTTGTGTTTTTAAAAATAACAACTTTATTGGGATATAATTCACATACCATACAATTCACCTATTTTTTTGTTTATTTTTGAGAGAGGGAAAGCTTGAGCAGGGGAGGGGCAGAGAGAGAGGGAGACACAGAATCTGAAACAGGCTCCAGGCTCTGAGCTGTTAGCACAGAGCCTGATGGTGGGGCTCTAACCCACGAACCATGAGATCATGACCTGAGCCGAAGTCGGACGCTCAACCGACTGAGCCACCCAGGTGCCCCCAATTTACCTATTTAAAGTGTGCAATTCAGGGGTGCCGGGGTGGCTCGGTTGAGTGTCTTTTTTTTTTTTTTTTTTAATGTTGACTTATTTTTGAGAGGGAGGGAGGGAGGGAGAGGGAGAGAGAAGCAGGCTTCAGGCTCTGAGCCGTCAGCACAGAGCCCAATATGGGGTTTGAACCCATGAACGGCGAGGTCATGGCCTGAGTGGAAGTTGGATGCTCAACCGAATGAGCCACCCAAACTCCCCAAGAGTCCCACTCTTGATTTCATCTTAGGTCATGATCCCGGGGTCTTAGGGATTGAGCCCCCTTTGGGGCACGCTGAGCATGGAGCCTGCTTAGGTTTCTCTCTTTCCCCCCACTTCTGCCCCTCCCCCTCTGCTTCTGCGCACACACACTTGCTCTCTCAGAAACATTTAAAGTGTACAGTTGAGTGGTTTTTATCATATACAGAGTTGTGCAACCATCACCACAATCAATTTTAAAATATTTTCATGACCCTAAGAGGAAGCTCTCTGCCTGTGCCTGTTAGCAGTTGTTCATCTTCCTCACCCTACCTCCTAGCCTTAGGCAACCACTGATCTCTATTTTCTGTCTCTATAGATTTTTTTTTTCTGGGTATTTTATGTAAATATCTTTTTTTTGTTTGTTTGTTTGAGAGAGATCCAGCACACAAGAGGGGCAGAGAGAGAGAATCCCAAGCAGGCTCCACACTGTCAGCATCAAGCCCGATGTGGGGCTCAATCTCACAAACCTGTGAAGTAATGACCTGAGCCGAAATCAAAAGTCAGACACTTAACCAAGCCCAGGGGCCGCCCAGGTGCCCCGTAAATATCATTTAACGTGTGATCTTCTGTGACTGTTTTCTCTCATTGTAATGATTTTGAGGTTCATCCATGTTGTGGCATTGTGTCAAAACTTCATTCCTTTTCGTGGCTGAATAATGTTTCATTGTATAGACACCCCACATTTTGTTTATCTGTTCATCAGTTGATGGATTTGGGTTATTTCCACTTTTGACTACTATGAATATGCTTAGATGGAAGTTGATATACAGGTTTTTGAACAGGCCTGTGTTTTCGTTTCTCTTGGGTACCTGCCTAGGATATACCTAGGAGTGGAATTGCTGGGTCATATGGTAACTCCGTGTTTATTTTTTTGAAGAATTGCCAGACTTCCTAAATCAGCTTTATCATTTTACATTTCTTCCAGCAGTGCCAGTTGGCTTTTGTTTTTAGTTTCAGGATCCATTCAAGGATCACACATTGTCTTTAATTGTCATGTCCCTTTAGTCTTTTTTGATCCAGAGTAGCCCCAGTGCCCTTCGTCACAGAGTTTGGAGAGTTCAGGGCGGTGTTTTGCAGAACATCCTTCAACTTGGATTTGTCTTACTGTCTCCTTTTGATTGGGTTGAAGTTAAAACATTTTTGTCAGGAATTCTTCATATACGATGTATTCTTACTATATCAAGTGGCACTCGATACCAGTTTGTCCCATTATCGGCAATTTGAAGTTAGGATAACTTAATTCAGCTGTTGTCTGTTAGATTTCTCCCTTATAAGATACCCTTTCCCTTTGTAACTAGTAAGTAATCTATGGGGTGGTAGTTGAGACTGGGAATATCCTGTCCTCGGCAGTGTTGTACCCAGTATAGTAGTCCTTGGTGATTCTTGACTGAATCATTTATTCCTTAAGGTGGTTGTAAAAAAGTGATTCTGTAGTCTGTCATTCCTTCTACACTGTTGACATTTTCCTGGGAAGCTGGGTTACCCCCACTCCTTTAAGAAGCTTTAGTGTAATTTCCTCATTCACTATAATAACCATCCCTGTCATTAATCATTCCAGTGCTTAAGTGCAGCCCAGACTTTGCTTCCGTGTCCTTTTGACATGCCCCATCCGTGTTTGTGTGTTTTCTGTACGTTCTGACACACAAGATGCTTTCTATGCTTACCTTGTTTTTTTCTCTACCCTAGTTTCCTCTGTTTACTTTCAGATATGTTCTATTTTTATATACGGATGCATTTTCCTTCTCTGCCTGTTTTATTTTTGCCTAAATGGTACTATACATTCCTACTAGTCAGTCATAGTCTGGAACTTGTTCTCTGCCTCATTTTTGTGAATTATATTCTATTTTATGAACACACCATAGTTTATTTAGCTAGTCTCCTTTTGATGGGTATTTAGTCTTAAGTTTTTTGCTTTTATAAACACTGCTTTAATATATAACCTTTCCATCTCATTTTACATATTGTTGAATGTATTTGTAGGATAATTTCTAAAAGTGAGACTGTAAGGCAAAGGGGATGTTGTTTCCAATTTTGATAGCTACTCCTTACTAACAGAATAGTGCTGGTGTTTGTTCCTGTTTAGCTGTGATGAGGGTGCCTGTTCCTCCTCCCTTTTGCCAGCAAAATGCTGTATCAAATTTTGTCTTTGCCATCCTGGTAAGTGGTAACGTTTCTTTGGTTTACGTTGTCTTTCTATTATAATGAGTGATGTTGAATATCTTTCTTTTATTTAAAATTTATTTTTAACTTTTAAGATCCTTTTTTTTTTTTTTAAGTTTATTTATTTTGAGAGAGAAATCAGGGGAGGGGCAGAGAGAGGAGTGAGAGAATCCTAAGCAGGCTCCTTGCTGTCCACACAGAGCCCGATGTGGGGCTTGAACTCACAAACCATGAGATCATGACCTGAGCCGAAATCAAGGGTCAGATACTTAACCGACTGAGCCACACAGGTGCCCCTTATTTTTAAGTAATGTCTATACACAACATGGGGCTTGAACTACCAATCTGAGATCAAGAGTTGCATGCTCCACAGCTGAGCCAGCCAGGCACCCCTAAAATCCTTTCATTTTTCAAGTTATTTCTTTTTTTTGTCTACTGTCTTTTCGGATACTTTGCCCACATATGTCCAGGTGCTCTTTGATAATGCTGTAAATGTCATTGGTCCATGTGGCTGACTTCTCTGGAACAGACTCTGTTGACTTCTGTGTGAGCCAAACCTCTTCTGGTCATAACTCCCAGAAATTTATTAAAACCAGCCGGTGCAGAAAGAGGGATTTTCTAGAACCCCAGTGGAGCTGGGCCTCACAAAGACTTGCTTTTGGGATCACGGTGCGTGATGTTTCTGTCACTGTTGGCTGTGCAGCTTTTTCTTTCTCTGTTTCTCGTCTGTTGCACATGGTAGGAAATGTCTAGTTGTCCAGTCACCGGAAACCAGCCTCAAGTTTCAGTAGAGAGAATATCTTTAGCTCCTTCTGGAGCCTCCCAGGGTGGGGACAGGGGTGGGATGGGTCATTCGCCTTTTCTGCCATTGGCAGCTGTCACTTGCATAAGCTTCAATTGGGAATCCTGACCTCTGTGTGGTACCAGGGTGCAGGGGGTGCTGTGCTGGCTCAGGAGGTGCTGGATGCGTGGACAGAGGACAGATGCTGCTTTTGCTCAGGGTCTGGAGTCCGTTAGAACTGCTTTCCAAGGGAGTTGCCACAAAAACTAATGGAAAGGGCCAGCAGAATGGCTGGGAATGGAGTTTTTCTCTTTTTCTCTGAGTTCTGACAAAGCCCTCCTGGGACATCATGCCTTCCCTTGTCCTGACCTTGGCCATGACCTTGAGCTTTGTCATGGTCTCATGGGTGGACCTCAGGGCCAAAGCGATGGCGCTTCACACCGCCCAACACATACATACTGGCCGGATTTGCCAAGCGTAAATAGCGCATTCCAGTGGAAGTGCCGGCCCAGGCTGCGGGACGTGCTGGCGCCCCCTCCTGGTCGGCAGCGGGAAGGCCTGGGAAGGCCTACCCGGAGAGCTCGAGGCTGGGGCTGGGCTGCAGCGCGGGCTGCCGGCTTAGAGGGGGTTCCTGAGGGCCCGTCACGCGCTTCAGCCGCCCCGGGAGCGGGGAGATGTGGGAGCAGGGCAGGTAGGCAGGAGTAGAGCGGGGCTTGGGCAGGAGTCCGCCGTCCGCAGCATCTGTGGGGAAAAGCTGAGGAAGGAGGCAGCTTGGTCGCTCGGCTCAGCGCAAGCCCCTCTCCTCAGGCGCTGGCAGAGGTTACGGGATTGCCTTGCCACCAGAGAGGGTGGGCAAGAAGATGGCGTTCCAGAACCCGTTATTACCTGCCAGGCTCCAGGCCCGTCTCCTGCTCCCCCACAGCTCCCCTGCTCAGGCCACAGAACCTCCGTGTTAGACAGCAGATTAATTTGAAAATTGAGTTGCAGCTGGATGAGTTGATGTCAACTTCAAAGTTCAGTGGTGTTTAATTAAAGCCATCCAGAGACGAAACCCGCTCCCAGGAAATTATTCTGACCGAATAATTAAAGAGAATAAAGGTTAGGTTTGTATTTCTGGCTGAGTCTGTGTTGCATTCGGCATCTCCAAAACATGAATTCCATTAACCTTTCGTGAACCAACATTAAATTGCTTTCAATTAGTTGTCATTCTAATTAAAGTAGAGTCGCACAGAAGAGCCTTTGTTTATGCTCGGTGTCTGTTCCCTTTTCTCCTCTGGAATTACGTCCTCTTGAAGAAACGGTCATTTGGAAAATTGTTTGTAACTTTGTGTCTGCCCGTCCCTCCTTCGGTCAGGACCTATTCATTGAACGTCTGGAAGAATCGGGGAGGCGGGCCATGGCCGCAGGCTGGGTAAGTCTTCACTGCTGTGGCTGGTTGAGGTGACTTGCAGACATGTGTCCCGTGGCTGCGGGAGACCAGGTTGAGGAATGGTTAAGTAGTCTGCCCAGCCTGGGAAGTTGGTCTGCCCAGGAGGGCTTGTGGGTTGGGAGGGGCGTGCGCTTGCTGCCATTAAAAACAGAAGGGGGGGGGGGGCGCCTGGGAGGCTCTGTTGATTAGGTGTGTCTGACTCTTGATTTTGGCCCAGGTTGTGATCTCACAGTTTGTGAGATTGAGCCCCGCATCCGGCTCTGCGCTGACGGTGTGCAGCCTGCTTGGGATTCTGTCTCTTTCTCTCTCCCTCCCTCCCTCCCTCTCTCTGTTTCTCCCCTGCTCACTGTCTGTCTCAAAAATAAATAAAGAAAAACAGGGCGGGGTGCCTGGCTGGCTCCGTTGGTAGAGTGAGTTGACCCTTCATCTTGGGGTTGTGAGTTCGAATCCCACGTTGGGTGTGGAGATTACTTGAAAAATAAAATCTTAAAACAGAAGAGGCAGCTTGACTCTACTTGCAAAGACAGTCATACCTCAGGCTTTGTCCCCAAGAGCCGCTCAGGCCTGGGGTTTCTTAGTGCTACCGGTCACCCCCCCCCCCCCCCCCCCCCTCGGCTGGCTCTGCGAATCTTGTTCTTTTCTTTCCTGGTTCCCTTGCTCCCTGGGCTGTCTCCGGCTCTTCATGAGTTTTATGTGTTTTTTGTTTGTTTGTTTTTAACATTTATTTATTAGTGAGAGACAGAGAGACACAGAGCGTGAGCAGGGGAGGAGTAGAAAGAGGGGGAGACACAGAATCAGAAGCAGGCTCCAGGCTCTGAGCTGTCAGCACAGAGCCCGACGCGGGGCTCGAACTCGCGGACCGTGAGATCATGACCTGAGCCGAAGTCGGACGCTTAACCGACTGAGCCACCCAGGCGCCCCACGAGTTTTATGTTCTTAACCTTACGGGCCATCAGGTGCCCTGTTGTCCTTTCCCACAAGACTTTGCCAGGAGCAGGTCTGGTTTTATTTGAGGATAGATAAGACACCCTGTTCCCCTGTCAGCCCGATCTTTACCATCACTAACCCTCAAGCACAGACTGTTCCTTCTCTAATTGCTGTGTGCCAGATTCTGTGGGGCAGGAGAGACCAGAGAGGGGTGACCCTGTCTCTGGTCTCCAGAGTTCACGGAATGATGAGCACAAGCAACATGCGACAGAACACCTGGAGGCGGAGGCAGGGCGCGGGGAGGAGCAGCGGGGACGGAAGGGCCACTGTGTAAATTGCGTAGTGCACTGCAGGTGGGGAAGGACGTTGGCCTGAGGGACGAGCACGTGCTGATGTGTGAGAGCGTCTTGCATGTGCGTGACGAGGTGGGGAGACAGGAATGTTAGAATCCGTGACTGAAGAGGGAGGCTCGGGCCAGCTCATGAATGACCCTGGCGTGCGTGTGTGGGTGCGTGTATGTGTGCGTGTGAGAGCGAGAGAAAGGTTCCGTTGATGGCTTGGCTTCTGGGCGGGTGGAGGTACAAGATGGCGGGTAAACAGCAAGGCATGTTTTGTTAGGGAAAAATGGATGGTCTGTGAGGCCTCTAGGCAAAGAATTCCGATAGGCAGTTGGGTCTGGAGATAGAAATTGGAGAGTGAGGGGCGCCTGGGTGTCTCGGCTAAGTGGCCGACTTGCGCTCAGGTCATGATCTCATGGGTTCGAGCCCCACGTCGGGCTCTGTGCTGACAACTTGGAGCCTGGAGCCTGCTTTGGATTCTGTGTCTCCCTCTCTGCCCCTCCTCAGCTCGTGCTTGCTCTCTGGGCTCTCAAAAAATGAATGAAAATGTTAAAAAAAATTAAAAAGAGAGGAAAAGAAATTGGAGAGAGAGCAGGATTCGGGGGCAGTGGTGTAAGTGAGGAGCCAGAATGGGGGAAACAGCACTATTTGCGGAGTGGGTGGGGAGGAGAGGGGCTTGTGGTGGCTCATAGGGGGAGCATGGACACGTTATATGGAAGAAGCCAGACACAGAACATAGCATGTGATTCCACGTATATAAATGTCAAAACCAGGCGAAACTAACCCGTGGTGATAGAGGTCAGCCTTGTGAAGAACATTCCGTGTCTTCATGTGGGTGATTACACGTATGTGCGCATATAGACCGATACGCTAAGATCTGGGCGCCCTACTGTAAGTTACACCTAAACAACAGTCTTACCAAAAAAAAAAAAAAAAAAAAAGAGGATGGAAGTGTAGGGAAGGAAAAATAATTTTCTTTCCCCTCTTCTGACCTCTTGGCCCAGACCCCTGTCATAAAAGATTAACAAGAGAAAAGAGTTTAATAACATGTTTACCTCGTGTGTACATCATGGGAGATGCCCGGGGGGCAGTGACTCATCCCCTGAGGTGGCTTAGAGCTCAGGCTTCAATAGCTCTCGGGAGGGAAAGGGGAAGGCAGGCCTCGGAGGGGGAAGAAGACGATTTTTGAGGAAGGTGAAAGGGCCCTTAGAAGAACAGCTTGTGACAAAGCTTGTGAGCATGTGGCGCCCCGCTTCTGGTCTCCTCTCCTGTGGTAATGGCTGAAGACACTCCCAGGGAGGGGATCTGTGACAGTCGAGTTCCTTTGGGAGCATCTGTCTTGAGGCAGGAAGGGGGTTCAGAGAAAGGCTCTCCCTGCATCTGCTGGTTTCCAAGTGCCTCCAGCCCGAAGGCATCACTCTACCAGAGTGGCATATCTTTGGGTGGCGGGTTTTCTGCTACACTTCGGAAGGAAGATGGAAGGAAGGGAGGAAGGAGGGAGGAAGACGGAGGGAACAAGGAAGCCTGGAGCCTGTGGTGTCGGGAGAGGGTGGATATTCAAGGAAGAATGAGGGCCGGTGTCGCTCACGACGAGAGGTGCGGCCACGGGCTGGCTCTGTAGGGCGGCGTGCGTGTGACCGTGTCCTCGGAAGCCTCCCTGCCAGCCCTCCCGTGTTCACTAGCGTGTGTTCCTCGCGCTGTCGAATGGGGGGCATAGAACAGACCCTGACATGGAATCCGAGCAGGGAGGGGGCGCGATCCTCAGGTCACAGCCATACCCGAGGAGTCTCCCGTGCTCTTGTCCGTAGCTCCCACCAGTGCGAACGGCCACGTCTGTGGCTCCCTGCGTGCCCTCCCCGCCGAATCCCTGTGTTTAAATTTGATAACGTTTAATTTAAAAAGGTGATTAATGACTGTAATTTAATTTAAAAGAACTGTCTTCTATTTTAATGTGTGGGTTTCCCATAGAAACCACTTCAGCTTCGGCGGCCCTCCATGGCGGCTTTATTAAGGGAGCCATCTGCAGGCTTTCCTGGCTTTCCTGACAATCTGTCGTGCTGCTCCCCGCTTCCAGTGCAAACACTGTTCATTGTGTGGGAGGCTCCAGCCGGCCGTCGGGAGGGGACAGCCTTCCCTCCCTGTGCGTGTGGCACAGCTGGGCTCTTTCTCTCCTGTTCTGTGGATGCTGGGCCTTCACTGGGCAGGTAGGGGCAGGGCCCGAAGCTCGCCGGATGGGCCTCCCCCGTGCCTCGGATGCTGTGCGTGGGTCTGGCCCTCACTGATGGCACCTAAACTTACCTAAGCCCACAGTGAAAAATGGCTTTCTCATCTCAGCTTTGTTTTCTCTGTCAGATTCCTCACTTGCCCAGAGGCAGGGCCGACCCGTGGTGCCACGAGAACCGGATTGGATCTTCCCGATGCTCCAGGGTCCTGTGAGGGCTGAGTCTTAACACAGTTCCTCCAGGAGGGAGGGGACTCTTGGCTCAGCCCCGAATTAATTCATCTTCTAAATGGAAATGTCAAAGCCTGGCAAACATTCCTGCTAATGATTCTGGTGAGGGGGTATTCACGGGCAGCAAACAGTAGGCCACGTGAAAATGGATTTTGCCCGGGAAGCCGGGCTCTGTCTCTCTCAAGGGAGAAACCTTGATAACCTAATCTCAATTCTGCACCGGTTTCTGGAGGGCCGCCTAAGGAGTGGAATTTTTTTTTCTTGTCATTTCATTAGTTCTGAATAAGGGAAGGTGATTCAGCTCCGGCCCCCGAGGGCAGGAAGCAGCAGCAGGGTCGCTTCAGGAGAGGGTTTCCGAGAAAGGGAGTTTCCAGATCCGAAGAAGCCGGTGAGAAACCAGGAGGGAGGGGTACCGAGTGGCCCAGCCAAGCGGGAGGACACCAGAGGGCCATCTTCCCTCCGTGCCTGTCATCCGAGGGGCGCACCGCCCGGTGGATGCTCAGGGCCCCCAGGTCGCCTCTTGCCCCCTCCCCCCCACTCCATGGCAGATGTCGTCTCCACCTTGCCTGAGATGGGCTAGGAATTCTCCCACAGACCCTGGGAGCCAAGCGCCCCTGACAAGCAGCCTGTCCCCTGGCAATTACTAACCAGTTGTCTGTAGTTTGGTCATTTCAAGAATGTTATGGACATGGAAATACAGTTGATAAGCTTTCAAGATTGGTTTTTTCACTATGAATAATGAATACTCTTAGGCTTCTAAATTTTCATGTATCAATGGTTCTTTTGTTTGTTAAGTAGTCAATTTAGAGGGAATGCATGTGTGTGGGGGGAGGGGCAGAGGGAGAGAATCCCAAGGAGGCTCCGCCCTTGCCAGTACCGAGTCTGAGACTCACAAACTGAGATGGTGACCTGAGCCGAAATCAAGAGTCAGGTGTTTAACCGCCTGAGCTACCCAGGTGCCCCAGCATCATTTTTTATTAAACATAAAAATTTCACCTTTTGGCTGTTGTTAGAGAATCTAAGCAATGGGTGGGTGGTTGCAGTAAATGACCAACCCAAGATTCCTTGGTGAAGGATACTCGTCACGTTTCAGATCATACACTGTTTATAGCATGCAGTTAAGTTTTCTAACTTGGGGGGAAGCCGACTTGGCTATATACGAATCCTAAACTATCCCACCTTTCTTGGTTACGTGCGCCGCGAGGGCAGGGCCGGGTCAGTCTGGCCATCGGGTTCCCTGCTGATCCCGGCACAGCTCCTTGCACGAGGCAGGTGGTGACCAACACCTGGTGCGTGGACGACTCCTTTGGATGTGGTGCCACACACACGTCCCAGGTAGCCCGCTGGCTACCACTTGGAAGGTGCTGGCGGCAGAGGACGTTTTTATCGCAGGGAGACGAGTCTGTAGAATCAAGAGGACCCGCCTTGTCCAGACACCCGACTCAGGTTAACCGAACTAGTGTTTGGCGGTTGACATGGTAAGAGAATGCAGGCTTCTGGTTTCCCTGCTCCCAACCAGGTTTCCAGGTCAGCCCAGCCCGGTGTTGGCTAACTGGGCATCACTGTGCGAGGCAGGCTCCGAGGACCTTTCCCGAGCGCTGTGGCCCGGTGGCTGTGTGAACATCCAGAAGGAAGCGGGAAGATCAGGTATGAAGGCTTGGCTTTTTACTGAAAGGTTATTTTCCCCACCTGGGACCATTTCTTCTGGTACCCTCTGTGTTTGCCGTTCCTGTTGTGAGATCTGGGGAAAGTAAACTCTGCCAGGAGTTGATATCTGCCTCTGGAGCCGGTTTTGTGTCATCCCACTAAGATGTTTAGCCATCAGCACCGTGATTACGCATATTCATCTCTGTGTCGATGGGCGGCTCCCTAGGAAGATCTATTTTCAGGACCACATGCTTACATTGCTGAGGGACAGGAGGTGCAAGATCAAAGCCCCGTGGCCGAGCGGGGCCTGCCGTGGGATGGGGAATGGGGACAGAGTGGAGAATGCACTTGGCTAATGACAGAAGTTGCTACGCTCCTTTTTGGGTGTAATGGAAATTGCCCAAAGCTTGGAAAATGAGGGAGCAGCGTCGCCAAACAGGTTTAAACTGAACACTAGGGACGGAGGACGCATGTGCCTGACTCTGGCCAAAGAAGGCAGGAAGAGCAGGCAGTTGCCCGCTGCAGGTGCCACAGGATGGTGTAAGGGCCTGGAAGCTTCTCTGCCCTGCGCTCTGGTTATAGGGGCGGCGGGAGAGGGCACTTGTGCATGAGAAGGGTCCCTTCACCTTTGTGACTCTCTTTGCAGCCCTGTGCTGTCTTCTCCGGGTCTGATTGCTTCCTGTGGTTTTTCCTTCTGCTGCTCTGAAATGCTTGCTATTCGTTTAACCTAGTTCAGCCTTTGTATTAACGGCGACTAAATGGTCACTCTGGAGGCCGGAGGACCTGGCTTCCAGCCTTGGCTCGGCCACCTGCTAGTAGTGTGACCTGACTTCTCTGTTCCTCAAGTTGCCTTGTGTGTAGAATGGAGAGAATGGAGTTTAGGATTGTTGGAAGAACTGAATGAGTTAACACACGGAAAGCACGTGTCATCTGAGGTGCCAGCTGTTACCGTGGAACAGCAATTAGGTATGTGGCGGGACCGGATTTTAGCCACGGAGCATTTGTTTTTTGTTTTTGCCCGTTTCCTGTTTTCGTCCTTTGAGATACAGAAGTAGCACCAGTAAGTTTTTTCTGCCATATTTCAGGATTGGTTAAAAACAACCACCACAAGAACGTGTTCGGTTCAGTAAGCCACGGTCTCCCGAGGACGTCACCCAGGGATGCAGAAGTGAAACAAGCTGACGTTTCCAGAGACGGTGAGACTTTTTTCCGTTTGGGATTCTCTTTATTCTTTTGCCTTCTTTATATCAGAGCATTAAGGGTTATCGTAGGGATTTAGTAACGCACGTAGAGTAGAAATTCAGGTTTTCTTTGGAATAGGTGAACCGGTTAGCACAGAAAGTGTAACATTATGTATGACCCCGTGAGGAGAGCAGGAGCTGCCTCTTTACAAAGAGTTACATCTGTGTTTTTGGGAAAAATGCCTGAGACCTTTCTGTGGTCCTCGAGGACTCCAGTCCTGGGCGTCCCAGGCCAAGGCGGCTGCTCCAGCAGGGACAGGCTTCCGTGCTGGCGACAGATGGGCAGCCTGCGGGCAGGGGCTTCCCCCACTCACTCCCGCAGCCAAGTCGGAGATGGACACAGGCTCCCTGTTTCCCTAGCCCCTTGGCCGATTCTCCAAAGATTTACCCTCCTTCTCTCCTCCTCCCTCCCTGTTCCTAAAGGATGTCTGTCTCCTAGTTTGAGTAGCAGAGGCGCAAGCTTTGAGGTTACAAAACATGAAGTCCTGGCCGGTATCGAAGTCTGGGAACACGGGCCACTTCCCAGCTCTTCTCCTCGCCCGCAGGGAACACTCCCGGCACGTGAGGGCCAGGGTGATGGGACCTCGCTGGGCCACACAGGTGCCCCGCCGGCAGCTCTCCTTGCCCCAAGTCCTACATGTCTGCTCTTCAGGCCTGTCAAGAACAGAAACATGTTCTTGAACTCTGTTTCAGTGCCAGCTCTAAGCTGGAAACCTAATTCCTTCTAGAAGTTAAACCAACACCTCAGTGTGCTCAAAATCGAATTCATCATTTCCCCCTTTGGGATCCCCTTATGTTATTGAGAGGAAAAAATCACATTGTTCAGTGAGTTTGCTCAGATGTGTCAGCCCTTCTGTCTCCGAATCGGTGAGGTAAGTAAGTAATCCCTTCCCCACGGTAGCCTCTCAGGGGTTCGTGTCTGTGGGCGGTTGCGAACACAAGATTCAGGGTCAGCGCGGATGAATGAGGGAACGATGAAAACCCCATCATCTCCGTGCCTTTAAAATGGAGGACCGTATGGAATGCTCCCGATCTGACTTTTCAGAGAGAAAAAGTCGTAGCAGCCGGCGTATGGTTGTGGCGTACAGAGGCTCTGGGTCCCTGCGCAACACAGGGGGGCCGGCGACAGCTGGGGCCGCGGCGCCCTCCGGAGCGCGAGGCCTTCACAAGGGCTGACGCGGGGCGGCAGCGACGGGAGTCCGTCCGGCAGGTAGCCAGGATCACCAGGGTTATCCGGTGTTAAACGTGAGAAAGCGTAGTCGTGAAATAAATGAAAATGAAGCTACTCGCCTGTTAAGTGGGAGCATAAATGAGAAGTAATTTCCTCTAACATAATGAGATGGGAGTTCGTTCCCACCAGGATGGTTGTGTCCACAAGCGGTGGTCAGCTGATGGCTGGACAGCGTGGAGACGAGCAGCACAAGCAAAGGAAGAGTCAAGACACAGGAAACATTTTGATTATTTTATTTCATAATCTTCAAAATCTTCTGCCATGAGACAGGAATGCATGATAGAAATGGCTCAACATCTTCACATGAAACACTTGGATTCATTTTCATTCACAAGTTTTCTAAAAACATCTACAATTTCATAATCCCACCCACCTGCAACCATTATCACAGATTTAATTGACCATTAAACAGTAGTTGCCAGCAAGAGAGCTGGAACGCTTCTGCGCATTAGTAGTGTCTTTTGAAACTACCACCCAAGAGTATCACCGTCATCAATCTCATTGTACACAGCAACCGCAACGGTGACTGGTGTCCCAGGCACACTCCCTGCTGATCGGAGAGAGCTGTATCTCCCAGGTAAAGAAATTCTTTTTCTTCTAGAACTACTCGTTCATCTCAGTATTTTTCTTGCAGGGAAGGAGCACATGCTGATCTTGATGATTCAGTTACGCTAATAGGCAAGTATATATGCCTGGCATTTATTGATGCTCTCTGATAATTATGTACAGAACATACTGAAAAGTGGATTGCTTGGAATCTAGGTCTCTTCTTTTGAAGAGAACTCCTTTGAGGTTTTTTTTTTGAACTGTAAACAAAAGGAAAGAGATATACGTGGACATATACCTATACACATAGAGATATACACTGAGTATTTTCAATGTGGTGTATATCTTCTATAGATACACACAGAGTGTCTACACTCACCCCTTCACACATACCCACACCCTTACATACAGCATGTGAATATAAATGTTGTGAGTGTCCTTGGGAGTTCACTGGAGTTTGTATATTAATTACCAAATGGTGATGAAATACCTGATTTGTATTACTCCTGAGAAGATACTAGAAGGGAATGACAGTTCTGATGCACTTTGGAATGGCACAATCACGTAAACACTTGCATACTTATACTTAAGACTTCTGAACTCATTCAAAGTTTCTAAACATGGTCTAACAAAAAAAAAAAAAAAAAAACAAAAGAACAATTCAGCAAGTTAAAAAATAAATCAAAACAGTATTTTATAATCAATGTATAAACAAATATATAGGAAATGCGTATTTGTCAGTAATTATTTTTATAGTAGGAAACATGTACTTAAGAAAAACATAGTTATCTGACAAAACTTAAAACAAAAACAAAACAAAACCCCCCTACTATCCAATGCATAACACACGCGTTGCCCATGACAGCAGAGGGCAGCCGCGTCAGAACTGCAAGGCCTTGCAGCAACTCTACCAGAGAAAAATGAGCATATGTAGCAAGTCTGTTAAGTATGCAATTTATAAAAAATGACTGTGACTGTTATATTTCTATAAAAAAGAATTTGTAATTTGCTGAGTGTCTTATCCCTCAATGTAATCTGTATAAAAGTTACAATAAAACCAATGAATTTCAAGCACCAATTCAAACTTACTGTATTTGTATTTCTCCTGTTATGAAAGAGACAAATTATGAGGAAGGCTAAGTTCAAATTAGCCAAGTAATTATTATAGTTTTATAGGCATGCGGTTTCTTCTTCCATTCATGTGGATGCCAAACATTACAAAATGTTTCGGCCAGTAAAGGAATCCTTGGAGGAACCCATTATTTCTGAGAATTAATGGTTTAATATACATTAAAAGCTCTTTAACAAACCACTGCTTTCTTAGTTTTCAGATACAACAGGTCTGCACACAAGAAATCAAGGGACTGTTCCTCATCACGACTTAGAAAGGCAGCATCTGGACGCCTACCGCTAGTGGAAGCAAAGGGCGCTAGGACTCAAGGCAACACCATCGCTTGTGGCGAGACTGAAGTTTTTAACTAAAAAATTTCCACTAGACAATTGGGGTGGGAGGATAGCTCAGTAAGAGAGCGTTTTTTTCTTCCTGATTTCTTTTTCTGCATCAGGGAAAAAAAAGTAGCACAGTCTGAGCCAGTAGATGAGTAACAGTGTTTGTGATGCCTCTGGTTGTTCCTGAAGAAGACTTGTTCAGATAACAAGGGGTTGATTTCAAATCCATACAACTGCTGTTTTTGTTTCCAGTATTTACATCACACCACTTACATACGTGGTCATTTCTGAGACATTAATGTTTCAGTCTCTCTCGCTATTAAGAGTTTGGTTAATTTTCAACACACACCAAACAACCGACATGGTCGGCTGCATTTGAGACTGAAGGTAAGACCACTGAAAACAGATCGTGTGGAAACGCAAATCGCAATCAATAGTGATCTGCGTCGCTTCCCAGCCTGTTATCTGAACTCTATCACAAGATCACATGCAGCTGAAGGAGGAGAGAGACTCGGGCTGAAGCCCTGGTGTTAAGACAGGGCTGGGGGGCCTTGCCGGTCCTCGGTAAGAACAGATTCACTCTGCTCCTTGCTTATCTCGCTGGATGGCTCCTCAAAAATGGGCTCACCGAGGTCCTCGCTGCCCCCTTCACTCTGTTCCTCGATGTGGTCTTCGCTGGGCTCCATGGTCTGTTCCAGGCTGTTCTCCAGAAGTGTGGGAGAATTGCTTATTCTACTTTCGTCTTCAGCTGCCTCATTTAAGGGCTGGGACGGAGGCGGTGTGGGAGTATCAGACTGCATGACACTTTCAATGGAAGAGATGGGGGCTTTGGTTAGAGTACCATCGGCTACGATCTCATTTTGAGGCAAAGGTAACTTTTCTACAAGTTTCCACTGAATGATGCTCATGTCTTTTCCACCAGTTGAAATCAGGTGACTGTCACTGTGTGTAAAACTGACATTGGTGACATGGCTGCTGTGGGCGCTGTACTTGTGACTGGGAGCCTGTGTGAAACAAATCAGACCAGAAAATTAGCCTCATTCCTTACATGCCTCCTTACAGCAATGAAAGTGACTAGGTAAGGGAAGTAATTCAGTTTCTGAAACAGTAATTCAGACCAAAGCCACAGTCATCAAATCTGGGGAACAGAACTAGCAGCAATTTCCTTTCAATACCTACTTATACGGGAGAAACAAAACAGAATAATTGGACACACATCCATACCGTCAGACCATATATTTTAAAAAATAACGAACAGTCTGTCTCTTCTGGATATCAGTTTGGTATACTTATACAGACATTAGCCATTATTCTGCTGAGATGGCTAAGGGAGAACTTACTAGGCGGGCAGGACTGTAGTTGATTTAGAAAATGGCCCCACTGGTCTTATGTATTTATTTTTAATATTTTTTTATTGGAGAGGGGCAGTGGGATAGAGAAATATCTTAAGCAGGGTCCATGCTCAGCATGGAGCCCAACACAGGGCTCGATCCCATGACCCTGGGATTGTGACCTGAGCCAAAATCATGAGCTGGGATGTTCAACCGACTAAGCCACCCAGGCACCCTGATCCCATAAGCTTTATAATGGTGATCATATGTGTAACAAAGTATGTTAGTAGGTTTAGGAGACATTAAACCTGTTAAAAAATTATTTAAAAAGCAGATGATAAACAATAAGAAAACACCAGCTTGACCTTAAAAGGAGCAGGGCCTGCCTGGACACTTACAAGGGGCACTGTTGTCCCTCTGTGCACCTCAACAGCACGGGTAGTAATGAGTAACTCTGCACATATCTTCTCATCACTGACACAAAATTAGCCCCCAACAAAAGGCCCTACAACACTAGTTTTCATTATATTGATTTTACCTTTGCTTTGGAGCAGGGATATTGAAACAGATGGACTTTGCAGAAGTCGTCAGCAACGGCGATCACCTTCCTATTGTGGGATCGCACCAGTGCATTGATATCTGTCCCATCGGATCCTTCTGGCCAGACACCTTTGATACGGAAACACAGTGGTGGAGGAAAATTAGTCTAAAATATAACTGTGATACTACATAGGCTTATTTCATTTTAGAATCTTACTTTCATCTGTGTTCAAACTCTTAGCTGCTAACATTTTCCTTACAAATTTCTTAGTAGTGCAATACCTCTTTTAAAGGATGAAGTTTTGCCCGAAATCTAATAATAAAATTAAACCAAAAATTGCCTCAAGATGGAAAATTTAAAGACACAAAAGTACTCACTAGTACCCAGCAGGTGGCACTCATTTGTTTTAGTTTAACTCACCTCTGCAAATAAGCTCTTCCTTTCTAAAGTTTCTAGTTGGAGGGGAAATTCTCAGTTAGTTGTGTGGTGAGGTACGGAAAGAAAGCCATAGCATTAGTTCTTCCAAGGAGACTCTGGGGAAACTGTGTAAAATGCACACACTCCTTCTCTGCTGTTCCCTTCAGGTGGGCACTTGAAGAGAACCTCGAAGATTCTTAATAGAAATGCATAGGCCATCTACAAGTCTACCATGCTGCCCCACAGAATTTTCCTGTAACTATGATTTATGTCCAGAGACACTACAAATTTAATTATTCTGAATCATTATGAGGCACTGGTGATCATGTCAATGTAGTTAGCACAAAACTCTATTAGACTAGATGGAACTTATGGAATGTATAAGGGCTGAGATGCTGGCCTCCTATGGTTCAGTGCTATTCTAAAGAACAAATAAGTTTTCGGTAAATTTGCTGAGTCAAAACACTTTTTTTATTTAAAAAAAAAGTTTTTTAATGTTTATTTTTGAGACAGAGACAGAGCATGAGCAGAGGAGGGGCAGAGAGAGAGGGAGACACAGAATCCGAAGCAGGCTCCAGGCTCCGAGCTGTCAGCACAGAGCCCGACGTGGGGCTCGAACTCACAAGCCGTGAGATCATGACCTGAGCCACCCAGGTGCCCCTAAAACACTTCTTAACTGACACCTCTTACTAAGTAAATGAGTATTGTTTCATTAAAATAACAAGGTACGGGGGCGCCTGAGTGCCTCAGTCAGTTAAGTGACCGACTTCAGCTCAGGTCATGATCTCGTGGCTCGTGAGTTCGAGTCCTGCGTCAGGCTCTGTGCTGATGGCTCAGAGCCTGGAGCCTGCTTCAGATTCTGTGACTCTGTCTCTTCCCCTGCCCCACTTGTGCTCTGTCTCTCTCAAAAATAAATAGCCATTAAAAAAATTTTTTTTTAAATAACTAGGTAAATTACCAGCCATTGGCTACTGCTTCAGTTTCACCCAGAGTAATGAAACTGTATGTGGACTAGTCTGGATTATTTTTTAAATTTCTTGCTAGTCTAGGCATTCTCCTCCATCTCTATAGCAGTTGTGTTTACTTTTTTGAGAGAGAGCACACAAGTGGAGGGACCAGGGGGGTGGGGGTGGGGGGAGAGAATCCCAAGCAGGCTCCATGCCCAGCTCGGAGACTGACATGGGGCTTGATCTCATGACCCTGGGATCATGACCTGAGCTGAAATTGAGAGGCGGATGCTTAACCAACTGAGCCACCTGGGTGTCCCTGCACTCCAAATTTTATCTTTAAATAATATCTACTAAAAATGCCTTTATACTTCAAATGCATTCATATGCAAAAGAGTAAGAACTGCTGACAAGGATGTGGGGAAACAGAACCCTCGTACATCACTGGTGGGAATGTAAATGGTGCAGCCGCTTCAGGAAAACAGTCTGGCATTCTCCAAAAGGTTAAACACAAGGTTACCATTTGACCCTCGAATCCCACTCCTAGATATATACTCCAGGGAAACGAAGACATGCCGATACGAAAGCTTGCACATGCTTGTTTGCAGCAGCATTATTTATAACAGCTGAAAAGCAGAAACAACTCAAGAGTCCATCAACTGATAAATGGACAAGCAAAATGTGGCATATGCATGCAACGGGATATTGTTCAGCCATAAAACGAAGTGCTCATACAGGTTACAATGTGGATGAAACCTGAAAACGGTCTATAGCAAAGAAACCTGTTTCAATGCGTCACACGTTGTGTGACTGCATTTATACGAATTACTGAATAGGCAGAGGTCATTAGAGAAAAAGCAGATGAGTGGCTGCTGGGGGCAGAGGAAGGGGGAGAGGTGGGGAGTGACTGCCAATGGGTAGAGGGTTTCTTTTTTGGGGTGAGGAAAATGTTCTACAAGCAGACAGTGCTGATGGCCACACAACTCTGAATATCCTAAAACCACTGTACTGTATACTTTAAATACACGAATTATGGGGCGCCTGGGTGGTGCAGTCGGTTAAGCGTCCGACTTCAGCCAGGTCACGATCTCGCGGTCCGTGAATTCGAGCCCCGAGTCAGGCTCTGGGCTGATGGCTCAGAGCCTGGAGCCTGTTTCCGATTCTGTGTCTCCCTCTCTCTCTGCCCCTCCCCCGTTCATGCTCTGTCTCTCTCTGTCCCAAAAATAAAATAAAAAACGTTGAAAAAAAAAAAAATTAAAAAAAAAATAAAAAATAAATACACGAATTATGTAGTATGTGAATCACAGCTCAATAAAGCTATTTTAAAAATTTACAAATTTAAAAAATTCAGTTTTTACTTGGAGGAAAAACATGGGAAGACAATCTGTGCTATTATTGTAAATTTTTTTTCCTTTTAATTGTCTTTCATATTTATTGAGGACCAAAAGTCTGCTGGACTCTGCAGAGAACACACTTCACAATGGTTCAATCCTAATACACTTAATTTCTCTGAGTCTGGCATCAGTAGCGACAACACTGAAAAACATACGCAGACTACTTTTCACTTAGCAATTTAACCAAGTAAGTATTATACATAAAAACCCCACAAACTACCTTTTCCTCATCAGGTGTCACGTTCTTACCAAAGACTTGAAAGCCTAGGACGCAGGTATATGTCGTCCAATCGATGTCCTTACAATCTGATCGATTCCTGATTAGTTTGCAGCCACTTGGAATGTCCCCTTTAAATTTAGAAACAGGAAGTATAATCATAGTGCCTGTGTACAAATGTATTTGAAAGTGCATCTTGATTCAAACTAGCCACGTTTACTTGTATTTATAATCCACACACTGAAAAACATTAAGACACATTTAAAAAGGAAAAGAAAGTGCTCACTTTACCGTTCATAGAACCACAAACTTGTTCCCCACTGAAATTGTTCTTGCTTCTTTAAGAAGCGTAAATGCCTATCCATTATACTCTTTCCTGTCTCCAGGAAAAGTTGTTAAATACAAAACTGTATGAGAGCAGCAATCTCCCTGAGTAATTTCTTAAGACTACATATCTACATATTTAAATTAATTCATTACTTTCTGGGAGAAGTGAACCACATTTGAGAGTCTCATTCCTTAGCTCAGAGTAACATGTGCTTTGTCAAATCAGAGAGGCCAGCACGCACTCTCTGCACAGCCTGTTCATCTGTGCCCGACAGACCCATCTCAGCCATATCTAGTCGTTCATACTTACAGTACAGTATCTCATAGTCTCCTGAGTTAGACATTATATATTTATTGTCTGGGGACCAGTCAAGGTGTGTGATATAGCTGGAATGTCCCTAGAGAAAAACAGAGCGACAATTAGGAAAGCATTCAGTGTTTTGAATAAGTCGTTTAATAGTTAGCCAATACTTTCTCTGCGTAGCCATTCATCTGGAATTCCTCAAGTACAGAGAGGAGTATCACAGCCTCTAGAACTGAACAGGGCTCACAACAGGTCTTTAGTTCTTTCTCACCATCTCTCACTGGCAACTGAAGAGGCAGGTATTTAAGAGTCTCATGCTCTACCGACTGAGCTAGCCAGGCGCCCCAAGAGGCAGGTATTTAAAGATGCCAGTGATACATGAAGAGTTGTGGCGGAACTCTGGAAGACAGAGATCTCACCACAGTGGAAACATGTGGAAACACTTGGAACTTGGGAATATGCTGTTGGCCTTTCCACGCAGATAGCAGCCACAAGCACCGACTACTTGTGTCAGACTTCCAAGAATGAGGAGTCTCTTAAACTTGTGCCTTAAAGGATACTTCACAGATAACCATATCCTCAGGCCTTATTTCAAGTCACCGGTGTCCCCTTTAGAGGGACTTCATTTATGAGAATGAAGTAATGGTTCCAGGAGCTGCTGCTTAGTATCCACAGTACACCCCAGAGGCTGGGGAATATGGCACACGTATATGGGCGTATGGAGGGTTCCTAGAAAAACTCTCAAAGAGTATTTCTGGGGAAAACTCACCCAACATGTACTCCTTCAGAACAAGTGGATCCAATCTAATTAACTCCTTAAGCAGTGATTTTTTTTTTTTTAATTTATTCATTCTGAGAAAGTGAGCTTGGGGAGAGGGGCAGAGAGAGGAGAGAAAAGATCCCAAGCAAGCTCTGTACTGTGCTGTCAGCACAGAGTGTGATGTGGGGCTCGAACCCCTGAACCATGAGATCGTGACCTGAGCCAGAATCAAGAGTCAGATGCTTAACTGACCGAGCCACCCAGGTGTCCCAAGACCGTGATCTTTTTCTGCTCTGGTTTTACTAACACTGTGGGAATTAAGACAAAAAAACTACTAAATGCTGTATTTTGTTGGCTTCCTATGTAAGCATCTGATGATTTCTAAGATAAATCACACACAGGTCTTAACGGTTTACCAAAGTCAATGGAGACTCAAAAGCACTTTTATCTCCTACCATCTATGGTAAAACATATTTAATTTCTATTGTACTTTTTGAATTACTAGCTTTCTGCACCCATGATTTTATTTTTTAAGTTAAAAAATCCAAAATAACTTAGGCACAGCTTTTAATGTTTCACACAAAACATTCTAATTACTCCATTACCCTTCTGAAGTCTAACGACACCTGCCTGGAGCTAAGATCTCCTTCACAGTGCTGTATGGCAAATATACATATTTATACATTTAAATGAATTTAAATTATGGGAATTTGAGAACTGTGAAGCTCCTGAACTCACCAGAGACGAGGAGGTATACTGGAAAACAGGTTTGGAATCACTTGCTAGGCACAACGGAGATCTACCAACTTAACAAGAAATCAATTTTCAGAGCCCGAAAGACCCATGTGGTTACTGGATATTTTCTGAATATGGCAGAAGGATGGGGTTCACACAAATCCTCTTCCTGGCGCACACGAGTCTGATGGCGCTGGGCTCTGGTGTCAGGAGAAGCCATGCTTCTTAGATAAGAAAACTACATGAAGGACCGATCTCACTAGATTACCCAGGCAAAGTGCAGTCCCCCAAGAAGCATTCACATTAACGTAGAAGTGTTTAAAAATATAATCTGGATCTCTGTGAAAATGCTTTATAACATTATTTAGAAGAGCATCAAAAGCTTATATGTAGGGGAGCCTGGGTGGCTCAGTTGGGTGAGGGTCCAGCTTCGACTCAGGTCATGATCTCACAATCTGTGGGTTCAAGCTCCATGTCAGGTTTTGTGATGGCAGTGCAGAGCCTGCTTCAGATTCTCAGTCTCCCTCTCTCTCTGCCCACCCCCCCCCCCCCCCCCCCCCCCCCCCCCCCCCCCAACTTGCGCTCGCACGCTCTAACATAAAAAAAAAAAAGCATTGTATGTATACATAATATTCAAGTAGCTCCATCTGTACTGGACATAGAACATATTTAGAAGGTCAGTATAAAGTCTTCTCAAAAAGGACTCCTGAGTAGCAAAAGTACCCAAATAAAGGAAAGACCCTGGGGAAGTTATCAATTCATACCAGAAAAACAAAGTGAGTATTTTCTCCCTCATATGGATTCCAATAAATAAGCAAAGAAAAGATTAAATGCAACTGTTTGGCATCTGTAATGTTACCTTCCCATACACCACCTCAGAGTGTCCTTGCTTCACCCAACTCATAGGCCATGGAAGGTACAGGCACAGCTTGGGGGAGGGTAGCTTCAAATACCACCCCAAGGGCGCACACACAGTTGGGAGCAAATCTAGTATACTTGTGGGGTGCCTGGGAGGCTCAGCTGGTTCAGTGTCTGACTCTGCACTGGAGTCTGCATGGAGCCTGCTTAGGAAGATCCCTCCTCCCCTACTCGCTCTCAAAAAAATAATTTTTTTTTTTCTTTTACTATACTTCCTTGAAAAGAAACAGTGAAGTATTTTCTAAGCCGGAATTTTCATTACTGCTATTAAATAATCACAGTAATAATCACAAGTGATGGAACCCAAGACGACTACTCTGAAAAAAATCAGAGATATTTTAGCTACATCTTTGTCAACTAGAAGACCATCTACATCAGTGGCTTGCAACCCTGGCTATATATTAAAAATTATATGGGGAGTTTTTTAAAAAAGTTCCAAGGCCTAGAGTTAGGGATCTCACCTTTTCCTTGTAAGTAGGTACCAGACATGACTCCCCCTTACCATCTAGAGCAGTGCTAACGGAACTTGCTGTAGTAATGAAAATGTGTGGACATACACGGTCCAGTGCAGCAGCAACTAGCCACCTGTGGCTTCTGAGTACTTGAAATATGGCTAGTGCTCCCAGGGAACTGAATTGTATTTAATTTCATGAATGGAAAGTTGTAGTTAGTAGCTGTGATATTGGATAATGCAGAGAACAGTCCATTCTTACCCTACTGATATGAAATATTTCTTATCATCTAGTAAATTTCGATATAAACAGATACGTGTTTCTGAACTTTCTTTTCTGTTCCATTAGTCTGCCTATCTCCAGTCAACTGGGAATAGTTTTGTGGTATGTGGAAAATTTCAGATGAACTTTAAAAACATTTTATCATAAATAACATGTTGAAAATTTAAATAAGGGGGTGCCTGAGTGGCTCAGTTAAGTGTCTGGCTCTTGATTTGGGCTCAGGTCAAGATCTCACAGTTCAGGAGTTTGAGCCCCATGTCAGGCTCTGCACTAAGAGTGTGGAACCTGCTTGGGATTCTCCCCCTCCCCCTCTCTCTGACCTTCCCCAGCTTGTGCTTTCTCTCAAAATAAACAAACTTAAAAAAATATTTAGGACTGCATCAAATTTAGACAATAATTTGTAGAGAACAGCTATTTTTATCAAATCTTTTGATCCAGAAACATGTTATAACTATTTTTTCAGCCATGTTTCCTGTGCTTTACTTGCTAGGTTTATTCTCAAAGCATCTACAGTTCTGGTTCCTATTGCAAACAGGATTTTTCCCCCATCAAAGTTCTGATGTGCTTTTGCTGGTTTGAGGGAAAATTATTATTACTATTTTAGTTTTATTTATTTAATTAGTCTCTACACCCCACATAGGGATTGAACTCAAAGACGCCGAGATCAATAGTTGCATGTTCTTCTGACTGAGTCAGCCAGGAGCCCTGAGAGAAAGTTATTCTTTATAGAATAGGTTGCTAGCTCCTATACAATCCAATTCTGCCACCCTTTTGTTAAGAGCCCACCTAAAACACTGGATTTCCCAATTTCTTTTGCAGCTAGAGGTGGTGCAGAAATCACTGAGTGGGGCTTCTAGGGAAACTTTAAGAGAACTGATTTAGGAGGAGCAGTGTCTTTTCCCCTTGCTCTGATCCTCTCCTCCTGGAACTAGATCTGATGACTGGAGAATGACAGAATACAAAGAAAGGAAGATCCTATGTCCCTGATGACTTTTGTTTAAATGATAACACATCCCTCATTTTTTTACTGCAATATATCCTGTTACACGAACACTGAATCCTAATCCCATACTGGATTAGTTTCTTGGAGATTTTTTTTTTTAATGTTTATTTATTTAGAGAGGGAGAGAGTATGAGTGGGGGAGGGGCAGAGAGAGGGGAGGGGTGACAGACAGAAATCCAAGCAGGGTCCGCGCTGTCAGCATAGAGCACGATGTGTGGCTTGATCTCACGAACCATGAGATCATGACCTGAGCCGAAATCAACAGGACGCTTAACCAACTGAGCCACCCAGGTGCCCTGTTTTCTTGGAGATTTCTAAGCAGACTATGTTAAAGACTCTTTTATCCTTCTCTTTTTGATGTATATTTTCAATTACCAAAATCCTGGCAAAAAGGACCTTACTTTTACCAGCATTTCTTTCCTATCAGGACAGACTTTGTAATAGTACACCATTGCACCTTCAATATATTACATTTTCTACGCTAAGGTCTCAGAATGTGTTAAATCCTTTTACCAAGAATGGAGTCAAAGACAACGCCAGTGTGCTGGCACTCAGGGGCAGAATAAAAGCATCTTAATCCTTGGGGCCTGGGTGGCTCAGTCGGTTAAGTGCCCGACTTTGGATCAGGTCATGATCTTGCGATTCATGATTTCGAGCGCCATGTCAGGCTCTCTGCTGTCAATGCAGAGCCTGCTTCACATCCTCTGTCTCCCTCACTCTACTCCTTCTCCAGCCTCTCTCTCTCAAATAGAAATAAGCATAAATAAGATTTAGAAAATTTTCAAAAAAAGAAAAAAAGGGCATCATAAAAAAAGCATCCCACTGCAAACAGAGTAGAAACTTTAGGTTGGTCAGAACACTTAAACTCTTTCAAGGAAAATACACAATTATCCACAATTAGAAAACTATTTTTGAACTTTCATAGATTCATATTAAATGCTGAAAGACACCCTTATGTAACACCTGGGGTTGTCTCATCTAGTTACTGAGAACAATGCTGCTGCTGATGGCACCCAACACTGAGCAGAGAACATTCTATGCACAGGGCATACACGGTCAACTCTCAATCTTCCAGGAGCCTGCAGGAGGACGCCCACTTAGCAGATGAGCAAGTCCAGGAGGCAAAGAGAGGTTACATAACTTTTCTGAAGTCACTATTATAAAAAAGAATTGGTGGAGCCAGAGTTTAAGCCCAGGTCAGAGATGTCTGGACCAAATGAAACACAGCATTTAAATCATGCTTATCTTTTACTCATTTCTCTAACAGTGAAGATGAGCAGAAAGTAATTTAAAAGTAGCATTTCAGAAAAAGAATTTATAAGTAAGGACTTTTTCAGTACATTTTCAAAATAGCACAGGAAAAGCTGAGGTAAAGAAACATTGTATGGAAAGCAACAAAACTATAAAACCTCACAATCCTCAAAGGTATTTCAGATAACCAACCAGCAGTCTTCAAATTCTTCTAAGCTATAAAATCAAGAGAAGCCCCATATACAAAGCAAAGAAAATCAGATCCATACTAGCCCGGCCCAGCCCCACCCCCAAACCCTGGGGCTTTGCAGAAGTTAAAAAGAGCTTCTGAATCCAAAGCCTTTTTATAAACTTTTCCATAGCAGCAGTTATAAAATCAAACTGCTTATACAGTGAATATATGATATAACCATGAACCCCTGAATCCCACAGGTTAGTCAGACCACTTTTTCTAGTCTGTATTAAACACTAAGAAGATGGATGCTTTCATGGGAAGTAAAGAAAGACAAAAGGTCATTCTAAATTATACGATCTGAGTGAGAGCACAAAATGCCACAGATCTGGTCAAGTAGGCCCAGGGTGTGTGCTAGAGGGGATGTGGAGAACCCAAGGGCAGCAGGAAGATGGTGCTCTCCCAGGGGCAAACGCGGGAAGTGAGATGGCAGACAGGCCACAGAAGAGAAAATGAAAGGCTGCCACACAGAAACAGTATGGAGGGATGACTCCATTCCTTTTTTTTTTTTAATGTTTATTTTTTAAAGAGCGGGGAAGAGAGCAAGTGTGGGGAAGAGGCAGAGAGAGAGGGGGACAGAGGATCCGAAGTGGGCCCTACGTGGACAGCAGAGAGCCCGGTGTGGGGCTTGAACCGTGAGATCAAGACCTGAGCCGAAGTGGGACGCTTAACTAACTGAACCACCCCGGCGCCCCAGGATGACTCCATTCTATGTCTCTTCCTCTCTATTCCTCAGCCAGCCCAGAGAGGTCAGGCTCATGGAGAGAAGATCATTTCTTGGAAGATCACTAGGGTTCCTTCAAAGAGAAGTTCCAGGACCACATGTGTAGAAACAAACTTGAGGTGTTTGAGGGGGAATATCTGCTACATAACAGCATGTAAATTTCAATGAAATGGAAGAATAAATTTTGTGTGTTTATGGAAACTACAGTGGGAATTAAACTTTAGAACTGACATCAAATAAGGCAGAAAAGAGCAAAGAAACAAGAGCCCTAATAGGTCCAAGGCCAGCAAGTCTAGAGTACAACCTGACCGCACGTATGAATCTGTCCACAGCAAGTGTTATGCAGGTGGCGGCGGCAGGGTGGTCAGCACGTAAACAGAGCCGCAGAGGCAAATGTGGACAGTACCACCTAAGGTCTAGGGTAGAGGGACCTGAACCAGGACCACTTCCAGGGGAAGCTACTGACCTACTGGGGATCGAGGTGCCAGGCTTGCTCACTTCCTCATGATACTCTGGTTACACATGCAATTTTTGTCTTAAGGGAAGTACTGGCTGGAGGATGTGCATGTCCTGTTCCCTTGGCATTTATAGATCTTATTTTAAATGAATAAACTAGCATTCTGATTACGAGTTGGTTTGCTGAGGCCTGCTTATGGAGAGGAAAGCTGGTTGGCCAGAGGAAACTAGGATTCAGTCCCTTATCAGTTATAGCTCTTGTAAATTGGTATTTTACACAGGAGAACCTGTGTGATATAAGCCCATGTCTCTAAAAGGGTCTTGTTTTGTTTTTTTAGCTTATTACAGTGAGCAAGGCCTTGGCCTGTCACAACCTTGTCAAGCAAGCCACCGATGAGGGACTCACACATCATCAGTTAGCTGCCTTTTACTGAGACATGCTCCTTGGTGTTCTTGGTACCAGTCATCTTCTCATCTGACATTTCCACAAAAAGTGATGCCATCAAGAGGGACAGGCTCCAACTGCTTAATTCATTAGAGAGACATTCTCTAAAAATTCTAAATAAATAGGCTTCTGCAGCTATGCTGGTTACTTAAAATATTGACTAGTAATAGGAAAATATTGGAATTGAAATAGAAAACAGCATTTGTATCTGCAACCGTGAATAGTTCCTAACCTTCACAACAATCCTATATAGTAGGAACTATTAAAATGTCCAATTTTAAGATAATAAAATCAAGATTTAAAGAAGTTAACTAACTGGCCTAAAGTCAAATCTATTACCGGCAAAACCAGCATTAGCTCGGTTCTGTCTGTCTTCTACCCTAACAGACACCAGATAAAAGCGGTCAACATGAAACTGTAACACCAGCTGGTGGAAGCAGACAGCAAGGAGAAGTGACAGCTGGAAGCAAAGTACAAAACACAAGATAATTAGAAAAGCAGAGTAGCCGAGCCTCTCATTACAGGCTCAAACAGCACTCTCAACTTTAACAGTTCCGAAGGAGATCTCAAAATAATATTTTCAAATGCTTTCAAGATAAAAGCTGCTTAACTGGAGAAGGCTAAGTCTCATGCAATTGAGACATTTCTCAACACTCTCAAGGTCATTCTCAGGACAATGAGACAAATACTGAAAAACCTGAGGCATTATCATTACAGTGGAAAGTCTGCTGTACTAAGAGAAGAGGGTTCCAGCCCCAAGTTTGCCATCATGTCAAGATGCAACCAAGGCCAAGTCCTTTATCTTTTCTGAAACTCAGTCTCTTTATCAGTAAAATGAGGGCTGAGCCAAGTGTGTGTGCTACAAGGCTCCCTGGAAAATTTTATGATTCCACCATTAAATTATAATTGATATACTCTGTTTACTAAGACATGGACTTTTTTAAAAGGTTGAGGTAAAAAATAATTAAAAACTTGGTGCCTGGTGGGGTAAACCTCAGTAACCGAAAATTCCTTTCAGCGGAGCATTTCACTTACTCATGTGGTGCAAAGAGGCATTACTGTACTATTCCACATCATGAAGATAATAAATCAATTAAAAGAGATTTCAATAGATTACTGGGTAATGATTCATAATTGTTGTCAAGGCAAAAAAATTAATTTTGGATAAATTCTAAAACTTTGAGGTTGCTTGTAGACTGTTTATAGGCTGGTTTTAGGTGCACATACACAAAATAAACAAGTCTCTTCTCTGACTAGTAAATGGGTTTTGCTCATGTACATGCTTCTAAAAACAAATTCTTTTATTTCTCTCCCTAAAACTATTTTGGATCTGTGCTGCCACTAATCACTAATTCATCAGTTTTCAGCCCTAATTTCCTAACACACATACCATGCTACCTCATTTTCTATAAAAATAATAGTTACCACATACTGAGTAACCTATTATTTGCCAAGCACTATTTGAAATACTTCATACGTATTAACTTATTTTAATCCAGGGAAGTAGAAAACTGCTATTATCCTCATTTTTATAGATGAGAAAATTGAAACAGAAGGTTTAAGTAACTTGCCCAAGGTCACACTAGCTTGTAAGTGGTGAAATAAGAATTCAAATTCAGGTAGTCTGATCCCAAATATGTGCCCTTGACACTATAGTATACTACCTGCCTTTCTTATCCTGCCCTCAGCTCAAATGTATACTTTTTGAAGAAACAAAAATCTTATATTCCTGGTGTCCAGAACATTTCTTAAATTAGCAGAACACTGTCATAAGGTAAGTACTCAGTATGTCCACAGGATTAAATCGAATCTTTACCTTACAATGATAACCTACTCAATCAGGACAACAAATTGAAGGAAATATGCTTCTGTTAACTCTCTTAATAAATTACTTTTAGTGGTAAAAGAGGTGACACAGGAAACTGCAGGGTGTTGGGGGTGGGCAAGAATGTGGGACACCAGGATTAAAAGTGAGATTGCCCTTTCATTTCTGACTTACTCCATTTTCAAGAAGTGTTATTATTCTAAGGGTTTCCTATGGACACAGCTGTGGTTTAAGAAATTGCCTTAAATTGAAAGAAGTATTAAACTCCCATCAAAAGGAGAAACTTTTTTTTTTTTTTTTGAGATGGGGGGCGGGGAGGGCTGGGAGAGAGAGAGAGAGAGAGAGAGAGAGAGAGAGAGAGAGAGAAATTGAACATGTGAGCAAAGGAGGGGGCAGAAGGAGAGGGGGAGAATCTTAAGCATGTTCCATGCTCAGCACAGAGCCCAACACGGAGCTCGATCTCATTACTGAGATCATGACCTGAGATGAAATCAAGAGCTGGATGGTTAACCGACTGAGCCATCCAGGAACCCCAAAAGAAGAAGTATTTCTAAAGCACACAGGGAACTGCAGTATTTTGCTGTCAAGTAATCTTCATTTTCACAGAGTGAGATTAAAGTTTAAAGCAGTGAAAGATAGAAAATAATGGAAACATCAATGTAAACATTTAACTTTTTAACAGAAGTAAAATTTTCCAGCAATTTTCCAGCTTAATTTATTTTACTTCAACCACTTACAGTGCACTTTCCATATCTGCTATATTTTCTTCCATTTTCTGAGACTACATAGAGGTAAATAAAGTTGTCATGAGATCCTACAGCCAGGAGGGTGCCATCTAGAATGAGACAGGAAAAAGTGTTAACTAGAGAAATGTACTGATGGATTCATTTGCTGCTACTTTATTGGACCTGTATTAAATGCTATTTTACAAATGTTGCTAAATCTCATGAATTTAACTGGTATTTGGTATTTGATGAATAAATCCTTCCATCACTAAGCGCACTTGAACAACAGTCATTTTTTCAGAGAACTCACAGGCCTTGGACCCTAGCCTCATCTTCTTCTAGGTAGCTACAATATGGCCCCAGGAAAGTTAACCTGTTCTTATGGGTCTAGGTACCCAGTACTCACAAGCCGAGGGTACAATTGCTCATTTCAGTGGAGCATACATAACTTCTCTAACTATAGTCTCTTGGGAATGGACTATATTCTCTTCCTTCATGGTCTCTTCTATTGTTCTTACCACTTTACAGATGGTCAATAAAGTCTAACTGACCTTTGGATTTTTAACTACTACACTTGCAGTAATTTGTTAGTAGAGACTAAAAAACCAAACAGAATACCTTTTCTGCCTTAAGATAACTTGCCAGGCTTATAGCTTGAAGCAAATACTTTTCCTTCCACGTTCAACTCAGAGAACAGTATTCTGTGGTTCCTTTGAAACAACTTAGAAGCAATCAAAAAAATCCTTTGGATCCCACACTGATCCAACAACTACTGGAATAGATTTTCAAATATAAGCAAAAGTCACTCACACTAACTCCAGGGAAGAATATGAATCAAAACCATATTAATAATGGGGAAAAGGAATTGGAATACTGTGAGAACATAATTAACATTTTGAATAAGGTGTAAAGAATTATTCAAATAAGGCTAAATGAATTTATCAAATTCTTATAATGAGCTGAGTATTTTATCTAAGTAACAAAACCAATCATTACTATGTAGCCAGTAATAATGTAACTAGATTTTAAAGAACCTGAATAGGTTCTATCACAGTGTATTTTGAACATTACTATAATTTTTATTTTCTTACATATAAAAAAAGGTTGCTAAATAGATGTAACAGTCAGTCTAATACCTATCCAAAATTCTAAGTATGTGTGTAATTCCCCTAAAATGGGATTTGACTGTACTATATTCTGCTTTCAATTGCAAAAGCAGTTGTAACAGTTTGTTCTAAATTTGCTTGATGATTTATAATGTTGTTTAACTTTAGAAGTTCTTTTGCAGTCTCCTGCAGAATTTAATCTGATACTGGGGGAAACATATTCAATACTTAACAAGTCTAGAGAGTAGGAAAAAAAATAGTTTTATTGGAAGTGAAAAAATGCACTTTCAGAGAAATGCTGTGAATGCCAGGATGGGGGTGGTCAATCTGCCTACCTACTGAGTAGCGCATCACAGAGAGCTGTTCATTCCCATCTGTGTGGATAGAAACTAGATCTCTGGTTTCTGCATCCAGAACAAACCACCTATTAAGAAGTAAAAATCAAAATTTTCTTCAGATGTCAGCACTTAAAGAAAAAAAATTGCTTTTTTCCCTTTTAAAAAACTTTAATGAATTTTAACAATGCCCTGAAGTATAACATGATGACATGTGTCCTTCTAATGAAGGATGAACTCATTTGCAGAGTGTTGCTAAATACAATATAAATATGTGGGCCTAGGCATGTTCTCATTTCTATTTAGGTATTCATTGAATGCCAACTGTGTCTCTTTGCTAGGCACCATCTAAACACAAAGTTAAGATGACAGGATTAATTTTTTTCAAGATTATACTCGAGATGGGGAATAAGAAAAGAGCCAACTGAAACAAAGAACAATTAAGTGCCAATCTCAGTGATGGTGACCATATACAACAGAGGAACTCATTGAATGGAAGTGAATGATAGAGGACACAGAAAAACCTTTAGGAAGGATGTAGGACTGGTTGAGCTGAATGCTGCGGGAAAGAGGTACAGGCAGTTCAAGCAGGAAGAGTGACAGCTGCACAGCTATGGAGATGGGAAGGAGCACAGACAGTATGAAGGTGGGAGGGGAAGGCAGAGGGTCATTCATTTGGTGTGATTTCAAATGAATCACCAGGGGGCGCTCTGCCCTTCCAATACCTCCATACATGCACACAGCTCAATTCTTTCAAAAATAGTTTTTCATTCACATTTACAGAAAAAGTCAAAATGTAAAAGCTTTTCGGAGGTTAAATAATGACTTAAATTCCACTATATAATAAATGACTTATCAAACCTTTTTGTAAGAGCACTTGAAGGAGGGGGATGTGTTTCAGAAAAGCATGGCAAGATACGAGGTATAAAGCAAAGACTGGGAACTAAGGACAGACAACTAGAGACTGGGTAAGTGAGAGGAGGGCAGGGTACAGACTGCACACACAGCTAGTTGGAGGAATTTAGAGTTGGGCATTGCCTGGCTCATATCAGTCACTAAATACACACATGGAGAATGAATAAACAAGTATAACATAACTCTTGAACATGACAAAAGCCAAGTTTTGGCAAGGAAAAAAAGCAACAAGTTTTGTTTTTAAGATGGAAAAATTCACCACTAAAATCAGCCAATATAGAAATCATAATGACAGTTCCTTACAATTTTGAAGTCTTAAAACTAAAACCTGGAAAGAGACCATTTCCCCTTCAGATAAAAGAAATACATTTTTTTAAATATGAAATTTATTGTCAAATTGGTTTCCATACAACACCCAGGGCTCATCCCAACAGGTGTCCTCCTCAATGCCCAGCACCCACCCCCCATCAACCCTCAGTTTATTCTCAGTTTTTAAGAGTTTCTTATGGTTTGGCTCTCTCCCTCTCTAATTTTGAGTGCGTTTGAGTAGCTTGTGAACTAAGGGTGCAAGCTTCTAGGTAGCTAGCCTAATTTATAAGTTCTGTCTGCTACATGGATAAGAGAAATAGCATCTATAGAATTATGAATACTTATGGCCAAAATAGGAAACTGACTCTGAAGCTCTATGCTGCAAGTTTGCTGATCATTTCCATTTCAAAAGGTGTGTAACTTTACTGCAACTAGACAGTACCCACAGATTATAGGTTTCTTCTGAGAATGTAATTCATTAATCAATTTTTTAAAAAGACTGATTTAGTTATTGAGAGAGAGAGAGAGAAAGAAAGCACGCTTACGCACAAGCAGGAGAGGGGCAGAGAGAGAGAGAGGGAGAGAGAGAGAATCCCAAGCAGGCTCCACACTGTCAGCAAGGAAGGAGCCCAATGTGGGACTTGAACTCACGAACCATGAGATCATGGCCTGAGCTGAAATCAAGAGTAGGATGTTTGACTGAGCCACCCAGGTGCCCCTTCATTAATCAATCTTTATAGCTACCACCGTGAAACTCATCTGAGCCAAGAAATGCCAAAGGTGAAGCCAAGTGAATTGCCTTCTCAGAGTAAGGGCACAAAATATTCCAACTCAGACTGAACAGACAGACCTAAAGAACAATGAGATGACAACACCACACTGTAAGTATCATGTTTCAAGTTTTTAATGAGTTTATGGAAACTTTATTATACTTTCTCAGGCATTTCAAAATTGCCATTCTTTATTTGGAGAGCCCCAACTACTGTTTTAAGACTGTTTCCAAGTCAGTTTAATCTTCCTAGGAAAACTGCAAATAATTTTCTCTTTTTGGAATTCCCTTAAAAGGTAGTGAAAACAAAACAAAACAAAACAAAAACAAAAACCCAGAATGTCTGTTGGTGTAAGATGTAGAAACCTAAAGCTCTGCGTTGTTTACTGATTAGAGATGGTAGCGATCCAAAATAAAATAAAAACCTTGCCTACGTTTTCTATTTCTTTAATTATATACCAAAAGTTAATTAATCTGCTTTAGGCAAGTAATTCAACAACTTTGCTATAGAAAGAATCCAACTTCCATACGGACCTTAGCAATAATTTTAAAGCTCTTACCCTTTCCATTACATGAATTATGTTCTACCTTTCAGAAAAGACTTTTGGGCCCAGGACCTCTGTTTCTAATAAATGTACACAGAAGACGAGAAATTCTATAGCAAAGGGAATTTTCAAGAAATATTTACGTTTTCACTGTGCTGAACTGTATGTATTTTTATTCCAGTACGGAATATATACACTGGAACCAAGCTTCTGCTTTAAGATAATTTGGAATCATTATTGGGACTTTTATGTCCTGTAGGACCTAATGGATCCTATTCTAAATGTATCACAGACTGGAAATCTTTGGTCATACACTTAATCTGACTTGTGGTCAAGTACCAAAATGTAGTACCATCATTTATCTTTTTAAAAAGATACTATATTGATGTCTTTAGTGGAAAGAAAAGAATCAAGATTTTAGAGATGGACAGTATCGTATTTTAAAATCCCTAAATGAATATATACATTCATAATAGGAGTTAAAAAAATATTCATGCTCACATAAAGTGTGTCCTCTGGGTGGCAGGTTTGTAACCCACTCCCCCATGCCCTGCGCTGTCCCCCTCCTTCTTTATGATCTTCTACTTATAAGAACAGGAATATGGCTTTTATAATCAGAAAAATGTAAAGCTACAAAACAGGGGGAAGAGAAGCCCAACTCAACCTTCTTATTTTACAAATAAAAAACAATGATATGCTCTGATTTCAAAACATCTGACCAGTTATCAACCAACCAGTCAGGTGACAGAGCCTCTGACCCTTGGGCTTTTCACTAATATCACACAAGGGAAGGAGATGATGCATGGAAAGTGCTCTATGTCTTTGAGATACACTAACATTCAGAGATCCAGAGAAAAAAGGAGTTAGCAAAGGAGGCAGAATAGTTTATAATCTAATTGAGGAGACAGAATGAGTTCATAAAGTGGTAAATATTTGAAAGTAACACGAATTATACAAGTTATAAGGTTTATGAAGTCTCAGAGCAGGGTGTAGTCACCGTGGAGATGGGTGGTCTAGGATTTCATTGTACCAAATGTGGCAAGAAACAGACAGGTGGAGAGCACTAGACAAGAAACTACAAAAAGGGCTGGCATGTTTATAAAGGACAACAACTTGACCATGCTGGCTAGAGTGCTGAGGGAAAGATTTTTAATGAGCTTTAAAGGCCAGGCTAACAAGTTTAGGGGCTCCTGGGTGGCTCAGTCGGTTGAATGCCCGACTTCAGCTCAGGCCGTGATCTCATGGTCTGTGGGTTCGAGCCCCATGTCAGGCTCTGTGCTGACAGCTCAGAGCCTGGAGCTGCTTCAGATTCTGTGTCTCCCTCTCTCTCTGCCCCTCCCCCACTCATTCTCTCCGTCTCTCTCTCTCTCTCTCTCTCTCTCTCTGTCCCTTTCCCACTCATATTATCTCTCTCTCTCATTCTCTTCCATTCTCTCTCTCTCTCTCTCTCAAAAATAAATATTAAAAAAAATTTTTTTAAAGGCCAGGCTAACAAGTTTGGATTCCACTGTTTAGGTATCAAGAAGAACTTAGTTATTAGCTACATTGCTAGCTTGCCAAAGTTATAGTCACCATCAAATTTGAGATGCTGAGCCAGATCACTTAAGTCTCTCCAGGTCAAAGGTTTTATGATTCCAGATCAACTAAATTCTTTACCCGCCCAGTAATCAGGCTCACTTTCCCAGCTTGCTTCCTTGTCAAAGCTGTCACTATCATTGTAGACCAGAAGAAATTCTGGGATCTTCTCTGAAGTCATTTCTCTGAGTCTGTCCACTCTCCATCCGTATATGTTATACATTACTATGTATAGTACATTACTATGTATAGAACATACTTGTTCTATATACTGACTCAATTTTGTGGATTCCTTTCTTTGAAACAATTTTCAACTTTAACCCTTGCTTTTTATTCTCCTTATCCTCAGGTCTACTGATTTCTCTAATTCTGTGGGTCTCACCTCCATTTACCAGCCTATAAAATGACTATGGCAAAAACTCACTCTTTAAATACTGTATGTTGGTTGGAAATAGAACCCAAGACCAGAGTAAAGTTCTGTGAAAGCTACTTGGAGAATTCTGAGTTGATATAGACCTGACATCCTGATGGGATGGTATCTGTGGTTCCTCTGAGGTCCAGAGGTGGTATAAAGATTAAGTGCCTTTGAAAAACTGGTTTCAAAAAACAGGAAGGGGAAGGATAGTCAACTGGGGTCTTGGAAAAATTAAGCAGAATGTATTTTTACCAATAATTCAGAGATTATAAACTTCCAAATTCATAATAGTTCAGGTTTACATTTATTGTTAGTTCTATGAAAAACTTTAAATCCCATCAAGAAACCCAAATTTTAGGGGTGCCTGGGTGGCTCAGTCAGTTAAATGACCTGTTCTTGGTTTGGGCTCAGGTCACGATCTCACAGGTTTGTGAGATTGAGCCCCATGTCGGGCTCTGCACTGACAGCTTGAAGCCTGCTTGGGATTCTCTCTCTTCCTCTCTTGCTGGTCCTGCCCTGCTCATGTGTGCTTTCTGGCTCTCTCTCTCAAAAAATAAATGAACTTAAAAAAACTAAAAGAAGAAACCCAAATTTAAAAAAATGAGACAGTGTGGTAAATACACAGTGGAATATTCAACTGCCATAAAGAACGAGACCTTACCATCTGCAACAACACGGATGGACCTAGAGGACATAACATTGAGTGAATTAAGTCAATCAATGAAAGACAAATACCATATGAATTCACTCATGTTGAATTTAAGAAATGAAACAAACGGGCAAAGGGAAAAATGAGAGGGGCAAACCAAAAAACAGACTCTTAACTACAGAGAGCAAACTGATGGTTACCAGAGGGGAGGTGGGTGAGGGGGTGGGTGAAATAGGTGATGGGGATTAGAGTGCACTTGTGATGAGCACTGGGTGTTACATGGAAGTGTTGAATCACTACATACGTTGTACACCTGAAACTCAATGTTTTTTTAAATTTTTATTTATTTTATTTTTTTGAGGGAGAAAGAGAGCATGAGCAGGAGAGGGGTAGAGAGGGAGGAAACACAGAATCGAAGCAGGCTTCAGGCTCTGAGCTATTCAAGCACGTGGGGCTTGAACTCACGAACTGCGAGACCATGACCTGAGCTGAAGTCAGGCACTTAACCGAATGAGCCACCCAGGCGCCCCCACCTGAAACTAATACTACACTGTATATTACCTAACTGGAATTTAAAATAAAAACAAACATTTTTGGAAGAAACTGAAGATCTCCATAAATGGAAAAACATCTGTTCATAAATTAAAAGACTTAATATTGTTAAGATATTGACATTCCCCAAACTGACCTACTGAAAAAAATTCCTATCAAAATGCCAGCTAGCTTCTTTGTAGAAATGGATAAAACTGATCTTAAAATCCATGTGGAAATTCAAAGGATCCTGAATAGCCAAAACAACCTCAAGAAAACAAAACAAAAAAGCAAAAAACCACCCCCCCCAAAGTTGGAGGTTGGAGGACTCACATTTCCTAACTTCAAAATTTACTACAAAGCTACAATAATCAAGGCTGTGGTACTGCCACAAGGATGGACATATAGACCAATGGAATAGTATTCGGAATCCAGATGGAAACAAATACATTTATTCAACTGACTTTCGACAAGGGCATCAATACCATTCAGTGGGGGAAATGTTGCTTTAACAACTGGATACCCACATGCAATAGAATGAAGGTGGAGATCTGCCTTACACCATATGCGAAGATTAACTTAAGATGCATCAAGAGACCTAAAGGTAAGAGCTAAAACTATAAAGTTCCTAGGATAAAACAATGGAGTATATCCTTATGACAAAGAAACAAGAGAAAGAATAGATGAATTGGACTATATAAAACTTTAAAACTTTTGTGTCATAAATGTTACCATCAAGAAAGCAAAAAGACAATCCTTGGAACAAGAGCAAATATTTGCAAATCATATATCTGATAAGGTACTAAATCCAGAATATATGAAGGATCCTTACAACTCAAGAAAAGAAAGACAAACCAGTTCAAAGATGGGCACAGGATGTGAACAGACATTTCTCTAAAGAGGCTATACAAGTCAAAACCATAACAAAAAAGCATTTCACATCCACTATGATGGCTATAATCAAAATACAATGACAAAAGCTGGAGGACATGTGGGGAAACTGGATCCCTCATACTTTGCTGGTGGAATTGTAAAATGACATAGCTACTGTGGAAAACAAGTTGGTTGTTCATCAAAATGTTAAACACAGAGTTATCACATGGCCCAGCAACTCTACTCCTTATTATATGCTCAAGAGAGTTGAAAACATATGTCCACACAGAAACTTGTATATGAACGTTTATAGCAGCAGTATTCATACTAGCCAAAGAGTGGAAATAAGTTAAATATCTACCAACTACCTGATGAAGGTATATCCTACAACAGAATATTACTTGGCCACAAATAATATAATAATACTTTAAATGGGTGACTTTTATGATATATGAGTTATATATACCTCAATAAAGCTGTTAAAAAGGATCCTTATTATGTGAGGATTAGCACATTAAGGAAGAACTATGTCCCCTTAGGGGTATGCACTTTTGTTTCTCTTAGAAATTGTAACAGTAATACATTATTTAAAAAAATTTTGTTTAATGTTTTATTTTTGAGAGAGAGAGAGAGCGAGCGAGCAAGTAGGGGGAGGGCATAGAGAGAGGGAGACACAGAATCTGAAGCAGGCTCCAGGCTCTGAGCTGTCTGCACAGACCCCAACGTGGGGCTCAAACTCATGAACCATGAAACCATGACCTGAGACTAAGTGGGATGCTTCACCGAATGAGCCACCCAGGCACCCCAGTTATATACATTGTTTTAAATGATAATTTTATTTATCACTATAATAATTTATCTACACTTGTGCTTACTTCTTGATTCCAACAAGTAGATTTCTAGATTTGGACACGAAAAGATCTTTAAAGATTTTGCTAGTCACCTTCTCTGGATCATGCACGTGTTGCATTATATTAAAAAAAAAAAATTCCTTGCCCTAAGTGTATGACTTTTTTTTTTTTTTTTTTTTTTTTTTTCAGGCTGAGGGGTCAGTGATCATAATCTGATCTGGCTACACTGAGGAATTTTCAGTTTAGACACTAGAGCCAGGTATTCACAGACCCAGGTAAAAAATAAAAATAAAAGAGAAAGTTCTCTGGGAATCAACAGGATCTAACTAGATGCGAAACCAAAGACAGGAATAACGTACAGAATGAACATGCATAATGACATTTCTCTTAGATTCTAAATAATCTCCAGTTTTTATTTAGTTATCCCATCACTCTCATTTATAAGGTGTTTTCTACTCACACCTCCAAGAGGAAATGATTGACTTTAGTTTATGTCACTTAAATTAAATGAGTGACTTTTCATTTTAAGCTGGTTAATGACGACTTTACAGCTATGTAAATCTTAGAAAATAACTTTAGTGTATTTAAATCAGATTAGTTTTTCCTTAAAAATTGGGCTCTGTATATATTGCACACACGCACACACCCCCGGCTCCATTCATTGAATGAAGTGCTGTGTCTCAATGACTCAAATCCCTTTACCCCTTGCACTCTATTCAGTGTTTAATTTCTTTGTATAAATAGTAAATGTTTCTAAAATCTGTCAGCCAGTGATTTAACCTTCAAAGGTAAACTTTCCTTACAATACTTCTAAGTAACGCTACAAACACTATAAGCATGTGTCAAGGAGCACTGATGGAGTCGTGGAAAGAGATCAGCTTTGGAACCATATAGAACCTGAGTTCAAATCCTAGCTCAATTTCAAGTGATAAGCTCTATGGGTCTTGGTTTCGTGTCTGTGCAATGGAGATATTAATAAATATTTTGTTGCACTCTTGTGAAAATTTAAAGAAATATATAAAAATAATTTAGTACAAGGTCTTAGCTTCAGCATTTGTTGACATTTGTTCAGCTGCCCAAAAAATCTGAAGTGAACTCCTTTGTGGTTTTCTGAAAACGAGTTGTATATACTTTCTAGCTCAGGTTGTTTCTTATGTGCCTAAGACTTTTTTGTAAAATAAAAAATAATTTCCATCAAATCCTACAAAGTGACCTGCCATATACCTAAGTTGAAGTAATAATCTAATACCAACATGCATTTTGGAGAAATCTGAGATAGTAAAGCTGTCTATATTTGCGAGTTTCACTTAATCTCCCTCCCTAGCACCTTAATTCTAAAATACAATTATTTCAGAATCAGTCAGATAGCATCTCTATTACATACCCATGTTTCACAGTTTATCATTAGAGATCTGTTTTTCCATGATTCTGAAAGATTTGTAGTGCTATAAAGGAGAAGAAACTTGAATGTTTTGACTTTCTAGAGGTGTTAATTTGTATCCAACAACCAAAGGGGGAAAACTTGCTATAAAAACAAACAAACAAACAAACTCCAGATGACTAACTTTAGAATTAAATGAACTGGCTGATTTGAAATGTTTATCATATAAACAAAAGTGTTTGTATAAGTGTGTTCAAGATAGTTTCACCTCATCAGAAATCAGCATTCCACATTTCCTATCGGTTTAACTTTTGGAAATTTACTTCATATTTTTCTTCTGCCTTTTTAATAAAGAAATTAAGTTAGCTGTGATGAGGGCTTCTTACTAGCAGAGGCAATAAAAAGGACTCAAGAATATACAGGTAATAAATACATGTTACTTATTAAGGTTATTAATGACAGGTACTATGTAAGGTCTGTAAAGACAAGTAATTAGTAACAATTTCAGGAAATAAACCTTTATTATCTATCTGTGTAACATTAAAAAAAGACAGGATGGGGGCGCCTGGGTGGCTCAGTCGGTTGGGCGTCCGACTTCAGCTCGGGTCACGATCTCGCAGTCCGTGAGTTCGAGCCCCGCATCGGGCTCTAGGCTGATGGCTCGGAGCCTGGAGCCTGTTTCCGATTCTGTGTCTCCCTCTCTCTCTGCCCCTCCCCCGTTCATGCTCTGTCTCTCTGTCTCAAAAATAAATAAACGTTAAAAAAAAAAAAAAAAAAAAAAAAAAAAAAAAAAAAAAAAAAAAAAAAGACAGGATGACAAAAGCTATAGAGCAATTTATAAAAGTTCAATTAGGTTATTTCAGCTTCAAATCCCTTTCCTTAAAAAAAAAATGAGTAAAGGGGTGCCTGGGTGGCTCAGTCGGTTAAGCATCCAACTTAGGCTCAGGTCATTATCTCACAGTTTGTGAGTTTGAGCCCCTCGTCAGGCTCTGACAGCTCAGAGCCTGGACCCTGCTTTGGATTATGTGTCTCCCTCTCTCTGCTCCTACCCCACTTGCATTTTCTCTCTCTCTCAAAAATAAATAAACCAAAAAAAAAAAAAAAAAGAGATGACAAATTTTCTGACACCATAAAAAGTTCCACCAAGGAGAGTCAAGTCAGCAGAATTACCGCTTTCTCAATGAAGCCTATCCTAACCACTCTATCATTTTGCAACTGCACCCTCTCCCAATCCCTCTTAATATACTCAGTGCCCCACCCCCTACCTTCATGACTTTTAACATTTTTTAACTTAATTCGTTATAATATTTATTTTTTATTCTGCCTCCACCCACACATAGTAAAACATGGGCTCCAAAGGGGCAGGGATTTTTGTTTTGCACACTGAAGTAGTCTGAATGCCCACAGGAGTGTCCAACAAATGGTAGGTGCTCAAGAAACAATTACGGAATGATTGAATGAGGATACATAGCAGGTAAGAGCAACACGCATATTCATATGCCACTTAAGAGATTAATTCTCTAGATCAGACTGAGAACATTCCTGAATAAGTTAATCATCCCACCACTTCAGATTACTCAGCTCACATTTCCCTTCAAGACCCTACCTGCCTGAGTGCGTTCCTATGGCCACCACTGTGCCACTTGGATGAAAATCTGCACAGTGTCCTGGTTCCTAGAAGAGAGACAGACAGCTGTTGGGGAGTACATGAGAAAGTCCCCCTAGATCTATGGGATAGTGGCAAAGACATCTGAAAATAACTGGTTTCATATAATCATAGAATTCCGATCAACTTTATTGTAGCCAATGAAAAACATCACATGGATATGAGGTAAAAGAATTTCAGAGCAGGAAGGGTATGTGGGCAAAGTGGTGAGGGAAAAGGACAGCCAGCTTGTGGCTAGGCAGTGTAATAATAAGGATAATAACAACAAACATGTATACAGTTCCTTAGTCTGCAAAGAACGTGTATACACACTTAGGCTAGAAAAGGTGGATGTCTGGGTGGGGTAGGGAGAAAATACAGTGAGAGATCAACTCAAAAAGCAGATAGTAGAGTCTGTTAGTGAGCAGTGCTTACATAGAGTCCAACTGCAACACCACCAGAGGCCCAAACATTTCTGTAACAATTAATGCTCCATAAATATGTGAAATTTTTTTGATTTTTTTTCTGAAACTGACAGAAAAATTGAGCTTTTGCCCTAATTTGCTTCTTTAAAGTGGGTTCACATTACACTTTCATCCTTATTTCATCCCCTTTACTAAACTGTATAAATATACTTGGTTTTAATTAATGCTGAGTCCTTTTTCCTTTGCTGCTCCCAACTGACGTTTGGGGAGTTTCTGTGGGGAGATTATAACACATTTTGTTTTACTCACATCTACAAGCCTGGTCCATTCCAGCCTGTGTTCTACTGAGTTCCACATGCACACCTGTCTGTCCTGAGCACATGTCAAGAGCAAATCTTTAAAGGGATGTGTGGCAAGACCCCAAAGCTCATCTGTATGACCCTGAAAATGAAATACACTCACTGTTATAAGAAACAAAGGGTATCATCAAAAATATTCAGTTAATGATTAAAATCATACATCAGGGCACCTGGGTGGCTCTGTTGGTTGAACATCCAACTTCAGCTCAAGTCATGATCTCATGGTTAGGGAGTTTGAGCCCCACATCAGGCTCTCTGCTGCCAGCGTGGAGCCTGCTTCAGATCCTCTGTCCCCCACCCTCTGCCCTCTTCTCGCCCCCTGCTGCTCATGAATGTGCTCTAAAATAAACATTTAGAAGAATTGGTTACAATCATACATCTTACCTGTACTTCTATTTGGAAGCCATCATTAAATGTTCCCCGTAAAATGAAGTTTCGTGATGTGCCTACTAAAAATTGATCTGCCTTTCCTTCTGCTACAGCTCTGATTGTTCCATACTGATCAGGAACCTAAAAGATAAATTTGTAAAGTCACCATAGATAATAACATGCATTAATTACTACCTGAAGACTGCATTTATAGCTGTAAGCAATTATGGGGTAATAAATGACAAAATTCCAAAACTGAAAGTCATATGGTAATATTATACTAATAAGTTTATTTGTTCAATTACATTTTATTACACAGAAGTTATCATGCATTATTATCAACATTCTTTGCTTTAGTCAATTAAAAAAAAAAAAATTACTTTGAGAGGCAGAGAAAACGTGCACATGAGCATACGAGTTGGGGAGGGGTAGAGAGAGAGTGTGAGAGAGAACTCCAAGCAGGCTCTGCAATGTCAGTGAAGATTCCGACACAGGGCTCAATCCCACGATCATGACCTGAGCCGAAATCAAGAGTTGGACACTTAACTGAGCCACCCAGGCGCCCCTGCTTTAGTCAATTTTTATATTTATATTTTATATGATCTCAAGAGTTAAGGGCTAGAAGTAGGGGAAAAAGGAAAAAGTTCTATTAGACCACATGAAAAGTGTGGTCTGGTGGTGTTATTTACCAGTTATGTTATTTTGGGTACATCATTTAGCTAGCCTAAGACGAATTTCTTTATCTGTAATATGGGGAAATAATAATATATGCCCTACCTATTCTTAATTGTTGTAAGAATAAAAATGTAAGAATAGCCCATGTGAAATTTCTTTGTTAACTAAAAAGCAATATATTGTGAAGTGTTATAACTGTCCTTATAGGACTCCTTGGGAGATCAATCTCATATGCGTTACATGGTATATACTCTCAGTGAATGGTGTATTAATAATAAGCCCAAGGAATGACCCTGAAATAATACAATTCTTTATAAAGGAGTACACGAATAATTGAATTCTAACGGTAATCCAAACTGATGGCGAGGGGAAGAATGAACTAGATGGTGTAGCTTTTGATTACAAAGAATGTAAGTTATCTGTGGAAAAAAAAAAAGAAATAGTAAAGGAAGTGACATTTCCCTGGTGAACTTAAGGTTGAGATAAAGGGAACCTTTCGACTTATCTTCTTGGAAATAAAACCAAGAGCAGTATTATCAGGATCCTCTTTTTTAGAAAACATTTTGTCTGGAAAACATGTTACATGTTGAAAACACTGAGCCTAAATTAAAAATTTAAATCACAAAAAAATAGAACACTAAACTGAGTGTAATTTGCCCTTGCTTTGAGAATCACTGACCTATAAAATACTATTCTTAACCATTTCACATCCAGAGACAGACCTCAATTTAATTAGCAAACTTTCACTGAGCACATAGTATCTGTGGATACACTTAGTCCATGATATGAAGCAGACACAAACTTAGATAACTAGCAATTATCATTCAGCCCGCTGTTTAAAATTACTTCCAATTTGTTTTAAATGTTTTATTTTATTTTTGAGATACAGAGAGAGGGAGGTGCAGAGAGAGAAGGGGACAGAGGATCTGAAGTGGGCTCTGTGCCAATAGCAGTGAGACCAATGTGGGACTTGAACTCATGTATTGCGAGATCATGACCTGAGCCAAAGTCAGACGCTTAACCGACTGAGCCACCAGGGCGCCCCTAAAGATTACTTTCAAGTTTTAAAATCAAACTGCTTATTTTGTATGCCTTGGAATTGAATAGTTTATTAGATGAATGTCTGCTGAATTTTAAATATGCATGGTTATATTTTTGGATCACTATAAACTAATCTCAGAAATAAACAACTAGTTATTCTGACCAATATATTGTTTTTACTTTTTCAAATTATTAATGAATGGTTCTTTTTCCTTCTTCTTTTTTTTTTTTTTTTAAGACAATGAAATGACAAGAATGTGTACCAATTTCCCAGGAAAGTGTGTTATCTTAATGTGGGATGAAAGACATGCATTTAGAGGGCTTAATATTTAAAAATTTTCATGTTTCATTTTCATCCTTACCTCTATTTCTCTTTCAGGATTCAGATCATGATCCCACAGAATTATTTTTCGGTCTTTCCCTCCTCCAGTTAATAACATTCCATTTCTCATCTGACAAAGTGTGAACACACTCCCATCATGAGCTTTGATTTGTTTGCTGATCTGATAAACACCTAGTAAGATGAGAGTAAAAAAAAAAAAAAAAAAAAAAAAAAAAAAAAACCACTAGTGATACATTTTCCATCAGAATTTAGTGTCTTTTTGGAAGAAAACTTTATAGAGTGAATAATCAAAAGTTCCTACTTTTGCATTTATGTCAGTATTTAGTTACTCTGAAAACATTTCAAAATAATTCTTACAAAAAGATAAGCTAAAGTAGTGATAACTCTACAGACAACATAGGATATCTTAGCCTCAGAACTTACTATGTCTTATAATCATTCTGTATGGTAGTTACGGTAGGTATTACTCTTCTGATTTTAGAGCTGAGGACACCACATAGCTAGTGACAAAGCTGCGACAAGTACTCCAGTCTTTACTCACCATTCCTTTAACTTTCCCCAAAAGTCTTCATTTCCTGCTGAGGTAACAGCTGTAACATTTAACAACCACTGTTGATGTGGAAGCCTTCTGCTCTGCCTTTACTTTACTTGCTATGAAATGGAGGACTGAGAAAGATACTGGGGCAGAAGGGGGCACTGGCAGCCTAGAGCTGTGGCTTTTGATCAACTAAAGAAGTATTTTTAATATATTTTTTTAAGTTTATTTTGAGAGAGAGAGAGAGAGAGAGAGAGAATGAGAGAGCGAGCATGAGAAGGGAAGGAGTAGAGGGAGAGAGAAAATCCCAAGCAAACTCCACAGTCAGTGCAGAGTCTGATGCAGGGGTTCCAACCCATGAACTATGAGATCATGACTTGCACGGAAATCAAGAATTGGATGCTCAACCGAGCCACCCAGGCGCTCCGAGGAGTATTTAAAAATTTTTTAAAAAAAATTTTACAGAGAGAATGAGAGCACACATCAGGGAAAAGGGGCAGAGGGACAGAATCTTAAGCAGGCTCAACACTCACACAGAGCCTGATGTGGGGCTTGATCCCACGACCCTGGAATCATGACCTGAGCTGAAATCAAGAGTTGGATGCTCAACGGGCTGAGCCATCCAGGTGCCCTCAACTAGAGAAGCATTTGAAAAACCGGTCCAGTTGTACTAATATGATGGCTGAATGATAGCCCAGCTTTCTTGTATCTCCACGGAACTTTACATGTACCCAGGGAGGGAGAGGGCAGGTCCATAAAAAAATATTTAAGTAAAGTCCATGTGGAGATTAACAAACAAATTATGTACATACATACAACTGGCCCCTGAATAACAAAGGATTTAGGTGTGCCAACCCCTTGTGCAGTTCAAAATCTTGTGTATAGCTTTTGGCCCTCCAAAAACTTAACTAATAGCCTACTGCTGACCAGACACCTTGCTGATGATACCAACAGTCGATTAACATGTATTTTGCATGCTGTATAAATTACATACTGTACTCTTCCAATAAAGTAAGCTAGAAAAAATATTAAAGCCATAAAAAAATACATTTATAGTACTGTACTGTAAAAATGTGTAGGGGCGCCTGGGTGGCTCAATAGCTTAAGCATCTGACTCTTGATTTAGGTTCAGGTCATGATCTGACAGTTTGTGGGATCCAGCCCCGGGTTGGGCTCTGCACTGACGACATGCAGCCTGCTTGGGATTTTCTTTCACCCTCTCTCTTGCCACCCCCCAACCCCCACCCCCAAGGGCTCTCTCTCTTTCCCAAAATAAACTTTAAAAGAAAAAAAAAATACCAGGGCGCCTGGGTGGCTCAGTCAGTTGAGTGTCCAACTTCGGCTCAGGTCAAGATCTCAGAGCTCCTGAGTTCAAGCCCCATGTTGGGCTCTGTGCCGATAGCTCAGAGCCTGGAGCCTACTTCAGATTCTAGGTCTCTGTCTCTCACTTCCCCTCCCCTGCTCGTGCTCTGTCTCTCAAAAATAAACATTAAAAACAAAACAAAAAATCTGCACATAAGTGGGCCCATGCAATTCAAAACCCATGCTGTTCAAGGGTCAATTATGTATGTATTATATATATGTAATCAGATATATATGTGTGTGTGTGTGTGTATATATCAGATCCTTTTTAAATTAATTAATTAAATTTTAAATAGGCTCCATGCCTACCATGGGGCTTGAACCCATGAACCCGAGATCAAGAATGTCATGCTCCACCTAGTTAGCTAGCCTGGTGCCCCTCAGATCCTCTTTCTTGAGGGTGAGGGTAAGATTTTAGTATTCAAACTATAACCAGTTCATTTCCTGAGACCTTCTCTTTGGTATTCATGATATGTTAACTCATAGAAGCTCTTTATCTGGCTAGTGAGGCTAGGAGAGCAAGAGTAAAGCTCTTAGGAAGATATCTTGTAGAATTAGTAAGTAGGTTACAAACGGGAAGGTAGAGCCTTGTTTAAATATGGCCCAAATCAGTCAACAGATCTAAAATCGCTTGGAAAAATGAAAAAAATTACAAGTTTAAAAATTATTCAGTGGGGGCACCTGGGTGGCTCAGTCGGTTAAGCGTCCGACTTCAGCTCAGGTCATGATCTCACGGTCTGTGAGTTTGAGCCCCGCGTTGGGCTCTGTGCTGACAGCTCAGAGCCTGGAGCCTGTTTCAGATTCTGTGTGTCCCTCTCTCTCTCTCTGACCCTCCCCCATTCATGCTCTATCTTGCTCTGTCTCAAAAATTAATAAAAAACGTTAAAAAATTAAAAAAAAAATTAAAAAAAAAATTATTCAGTGGGAGAAATGGGTGAAGGTGGTTAAAAGGTACAAACTTCCAGTTATAAGATAAAGAAGTTCTTGGAAGTTAACACACAGCATGGTGACTACAGTTAAGAATACACTATTGTATATTTGAAAGTTGTTAAGAGAGATTTTTTTTTTTTTGTTTATTTTGAGAGAGAGAGAGAAGGGGGTGGGGAGGAGCAGAGTGAAAGAGAGAATCCCATGCAGGCTCTCTACATTGTAAGTGCAGAGCCCAATGCAGGGCTTGAACTTACGAACTGCGAGATCATGACCTGAGCTGAAATCAAGAGTCGAACGCCTAAACAAGCGAGTCACCCAAGCACCCCTAAGAGAGTAGATCTTAAAAGCTCTCATCAAAAGAGAAAAATCTGTAACTATATGAGGTGCTGGACATAAACAAAACTTACTGTGATAGTCACTTTGCAATATAAACATATATCAAATCAAATCATTGTTATATATCTTAAATGTATACAAAATCATATCCCAATTATACCTCAATAAAACTGAAAAAAATTGTTCATTTTCTAAGTTGTTCAACTGAAAAATAGATAAACACAATATGTACATTTATAATGTAATATTATTCAGCCACAAAAAGAATGAGGTATGATATGTGCCACAACATAGATGAATCTTGAAAACATTAAGGTTCTAATAAAAGAAGCCAGTCACAAAGGACCATATACTGTATGACTCCATTTATGTGAAATGTCCAAAGGAGGCAAATCCCTAGAGACCAAAAGCTGACGAATGGTTGCTACAGGCTGCCGGGAGGGAGAAATAGCAAATGACTGCTAATGGACCCAGTGTTTGTTTTTGGGGTGATGAAATGTTCTGAAATTGGATAGTGGTGATGGTTGTATGACTCCATGAGTGTACTAAAAATCAAGTGTACATTTTAAAAGGGTGAGTTTTATGGTATGTGAACTTAATAAATCTCAATAAAGCTGTCATTGAGATTGTTCATTTTTACTTATCTATTTGAGCTGCCACTGTATTTAAGAAATTAACTGAAATTTGAATTTAAAAAAAATGCTGCAGCTGGCTCTAAAAATTACTCAGTGTGAGGATGCTAGTGGTACAGATACTTAATAGAAAAGTGTATTTGGCAGGGAGCAAGGAAATGGCTTCCCTGATTTGGAGTAGAGCTTGCTTGAATCAGCAGAGCCGGGGGCAGAACTCCAACAAACTTTTATTCATGTCAACTGCCTCAGTGCACATCAACGTTCATCACCTAAAAATACTTCAAACACTGAACACTACAACTGTGTCCAGCACGATAGCCAGCCAATTATTTATCATGGCTCTGATGTGACCAAGAAAGAAAGGACATCTGAGAGATGTAAATTTTTTGAGTGTTGTTGGATTTGGGCATTAAGACAAAAAAAAAAAAAAAAGCAAAGGGCTTATTTTCTCACGCATGGTCAAATAACAAGAGTAGTCTGAAAGTACCATGGTACCATGCAAGAAATCACAAAAAAACACAGAGATGTGGAATTTCATGGATCTCCATCAGAATGTAGAAATATGCAATACAGTTTTTTTTTAATTCAGTCTTCCATACTTCCAAACACCACATAAACCTCATTAAACACTTAAGATCTTCCTAGAATGATGGAATGTTAGAAAACAGAAAATAAACCTGAGGAACAAATGCTTCATCAAGAATAAAAATATCTAAGTAGCATAAACTCCATGAAATTTTCACTTTCTACCTCCTACCCCAGGAGAGTTATTTCCTGAGAAGGACCTAATATTAGCTGAGCTAAAGTTTCTGTGTTTCAAATTTATACAAATTACCAAAGCTCCCTTTAGACAGTATTTACTGAGAAAACAAATTTTCAGTCAGGGCGCCTGGGTGGCTCAGTCAGTTGAGCGTCTGACTCTTGATTTCGGCTCAGGCCATGATCTCATGGTCGGTGAGAATCAACCCTGCATCAGGCTCTGCATTCACAGGGCAGAGCCTGCCTGGGATTCTCTTTCTCCCTCTCTCTCTCTGCCCCTCCCCTGTGTTCGTTCTCTCTCTCTCTCTCTCTCTCACACACACACACACACACACACACACACACACTCTCTCTCTCTCTCTCTCTAAATAAATAAATAAATAATAAACAAACATTTAAAAAAAAGGCCCAAATTATCAAAGATTTCTTTCTCATGAGCCTGTATTTCTGACATTCCAATTTAAGCCAAATAATTTTTGAAATACCTACCAAGAAAAATAATTATCCTTGAATTTAAAAACCTACTGTACCTTCAGGTATTTAATTTCAAATCTCCCCTTTCTTATCATCTCTAACAGAAACAAAGTTTCCTTAAAAAGCAGTTTACCTTGACTGCCAAATATGGATAGTCTCAAGGGCTTTCTGTGCCTGTTTAAGAACTATGGAATCAAATGTTAGGGAGACTTTGAAACTTATGTTATATTCTTAGCAACTGGGCAAATATGTCCATGTTGATAATTTGGAGCATGTAAAATGGTGTTTCTTAAAGAAATCCGGCAAAGATTTAAGAAAAATGGACATTTTAATGATCTTGTAGATATTCTCAAATTCCCCTCCCCCCACTTAAAATTTATGAATTATTTCATAGAAGAAAAATCTGAACTTTTTCATATACGTTGGAAATAACAATTACTTTGTACTCAACATGAGAAACAGAAAATAACCAAATAGCCTAAGTGGTGATCAGCACTTAGGTGATCAGCGTACACACACATACACATATACAATGGAATAAAAAAAGAAGATAATCCTGCCATTTGTAACAACATGGATGAACCCTGAGGGCATTATGCTTAGTGAAATTAGTCAGACACGGAAAAACAAATACTATATGATTTCACTTACAAGTAAAATCTAAAAAAATGAACTAACAGAAACAGGTGGTGGCGGGGGAAATGGGTGACAATGGTCGAAAGGTAGAAATATCTAGTTATTAGATAAAATTCTGGGGATGTAATATACAGCATGGTGACTATAATTAATACTATATTGTACATTTGAAAGATGTTGAGAGTAGATCTTAAAAGTTCTCATCACAAGAAAAAAACTGCGAAGTGATGGATATTAACTAAACATTTATGGTAATCATTTGGCATATACATTATGCTGTACACTTTAAACTTTGCAATGTTATATGCCAATTGCAGCTCAATAAAATCAGGAAAAAATAGAAAATTCTAATTACTTTGAAGATTTCTGTTAATTTAAGGTAAGGAAAAAATGGTTTGGAAGCAAGAAGAAAATATACAAAGAGCTTATGAAGTATAAAATACAGTTTTGGTTTGTTTGCTATTAGTAGAGTAAAAAATTAGCTATGGAATTATACTTCCACCATCCAAAATAAAGGGATTAATGTCCCTTTATCAGACACGTTATCACAGTACACTCAGATCTGGTTGAAAAGACTGCCACGGATGCAGAAATGCAAAATGGATCAATCTACTGAAATTTTTGGCAAGAATTTAAAAACGGAAACTTTGAGTGTTCATTGCACTCATCAAATCCTTCCTAGCCATACTTACAGAACTGAAACCCTCAAATGTAAAGGAAGGAACGAAATTCTTAACAAGTTTGCCCATAACGGTATCAGTCATATGGCAGAGGACAACACAGTCCATTTTATATGCCCAGCAATTTACAAAGATTAGATTTCCTGTTTCCTGTATGTTCACATGCAGATTTCTGGAAAAAAGCCCAAGCCACAAGTTTTTTAGACAAAAACCAAAATAAAAACAACCTCTCCCTGCCTCCCACTTCAACGCACATTAAGGCTAATGAAGGGTACATTTATACCCAAATTCTGCTTAGTGTCAGAGGATAACATGTCACTGTTTTGGTAGACACTGCTGTTCCTTGCATTTCTAATACTGAACAAATGTGCCCAGGAAAAAGAAAACAGAGATAAGTGGGAAAGGTAGTTGATTAATATCACTGTTCTTTTTTTTTTCTTTAAAGTTTGCGAGAGAGAGCATGCTTGCGCACACGTGAGCAGGGGAGGGGCAGAGAGAGAGAATCCCAAGCAGACTCTGTGCTGTCAGTGCGAAGCTGGTCACAGGGCTCGAACTCAACCCTGAGATCATGACCTGAGCCAAAATCAAGAGTTGGGCACTTAACCTGTGGAAACCACCCAGGTGCCCCCGCCTACCATTCTTTTTTCTTAAGAATCCGCAATCCACTGCTATCCTTATTGTGAGTTTTGAACCTGAATTGGACAAAACAAGCTAAAGAATGCATGGCCAATGATTGAGATCTGGATCACTGGTAGTAAAATTTAAGGATTGACAACTATCCAAGTCACCTGCCAAACTTAGAAATTCAGTTGAATGAATATGGAGAACACTACTGTAGTACATCTCCAAAAAAATATAGTTTAAAATCTGCGCAATCATAGAAATCTGCAGTGCTATAGTCAAATTCCCCATTTCCATGAAAATAGTGCTTTCATCTGTACCACTCAACTTTTATTCCTACACTAACACCCAAAGGTAAGAGTAAAGTCATTTCCTTAATAAAATGTTTAACAAATACTTTTCAAACAGCTAGTAACAGCTGCCAGACATTATCTGAATCCTGGGAAAGTCAGACTTATTAGGGAAGACAGACATGTAAATTAGGACTTTCCTTCTGAGCAGAGAAACAAGGATCCCCTTATTCCTACGTTATTTGTGGTGATTTCCACGGTCTGATGCAGACTCCAGAGAGACAAAGGGAAGTTGTTTCAGCGTGTTTAAGGTGAGGGGGATGAATAAGAGAAACCAGGGCATGCTGCTCTCCCAATCCCCAGGGGAAATGTCTCAGGCACCCCAAGTTGGTTCCCTGTCAACCCCTACCTCTCTTCTTGTGGATTCTCAGACTCTGATCGGTATAGCTAGTTTTCTTTCTGCTGTTACCACCTGTTACTGCTAATAAATAAGCTCTCTCTGCTCCCAGCCCACTGATTTTAGAACAACATCTCTAATTTTTCTTATAAACTTCTACTCTGAAGGAAGCATGATAGTCTGGATATTTTTTTCAGCTTTTTCTTAATAGTAAAAAAAAAAAGGGGGGGGGGTGTTGAAAAAGGTTATTTTCAATGTTGCTCTTGTAATTTTTTTCACCTACCAGAGAAAAGGGCAAAGTGGACCTACATGTTTGGGTACAAATGGGGCTTAAAAATTTATCTTTATTTCTGAGAAAAATCAATTTGAGGTAAAGCTAAAGAAATGCCAAAGCCTATTATGGGGGCTGGGAAGAGGGGCTGTAGTGAGAAAAAGAAGGGGACCAAACTATGAGTTTATTCTCCCCCCTCCCATTTTATAATATGGCCATGCATATTTAAAAAAAATTTTTTTTTAAACATTTATATTTATTTTTGAGAGACAGAGAGAGAGCATGAGCAGGGGGAGGGGCAGAGAGAGAGGGAGACACAGAATCCAAAGCAGGTTCCAGGCTCCAAGCTATCAGCACAGAGCCTGATGTGGGGCTCGAACTCACAAACTGCGAGATCATGACCTGAGCCTAAGTAGGACGCTTAACCAACTGAGCCACCCAGGTGTCCCTGTTTCTTTCTTTTTTTTTTTATGGTATTTTTAATTTTTTTTTCAAGTTTTTAAAAAATTTATTATTTTTTAAAATTTACATTCAAGTAGTTATCATATAGTGTAACAATGATTTCAGGAGTAGATCCCTTAATGCTCTTTACCCATTTAGCCCATTCCTCCTCCCACAACTCCACCACTAACCCTGTTTGTTCTCCATATTTAAGAGTCTCTTATGTTTTGTCCCCATTTTTACACTATTTTTGCTTCCCTTCCCTTATGTTCATCTATCTTGTATCTTAAAGTCCTCATATAAGTGAAGTCATATGATATTTGTCTTTCTCTAATTTCGCTTAGCATAATACCATCTAGTTCTATCCAGGTAGTTGCAAATGGCAAGATTTCATTCTTTTTGATTAACATGGCCATACACACTACCCTCACAGGACCCAGCCCAAGGGAGACTGAACCCTCTAGTCTGTTGCTATGTTGAGAAAAGCAGAGGAGAAAGGTAGGAAATGTGCCACAAATGTAGTAATTGGGACAATCATTCTTTATTACTACACTATAAAGAGCTGTTAGTCATGAGCTGTTAAGATCTTTGGAAACAGCCTTTCAAGAGTTGATAAGGATAGTTTTAATCACTAATTGTTTAGAAAATAATATCTCTAAGTTCACAGGGTTTTGGTTTTATTATTATTTGTTATAGTAAACCTACTATCCACAGAAAAGACAAAGGTTTTAGCTGGATCTCAATTCCAACAAGTAGAACTCTGAAGTAATGGAGTCTATGTGATACTTTACATGACATTACTATTGTTCTTTTTGTATCCATTAAAAACAGAAACTTCAGGGGTGCCTGGATGGCTCAGCTGGTTAAGTGTCCCACTCTTGGTTTTGACTCAGGTCATGACCTTGCGGCTTCATGGGACTGGGCATGTACTGACAATGTAGGGCCTGCTTAGGATTCTCTCTCTCTCCCCTTCTCTGCCTCTCCTCTGCTCACACTGTCCCTTTAAAAACGTCAAGTCTTTAACAAAGTCACCTTTACTGAGAGCAATGTCATCCTGCATGACCCCCCCCCCCATTTACCCACATAGAATATCTCAGCTTCTAAAGCTCCAGTCTCAGAATGAATGGAAGCTCTTGCTATTTTTCAAGGATAATTCTTCCTCCTATACCTAATCCAGGTATTCTCCTGTCTCTAAGAGTTTTAGTTTCCTCCTTGTCACTGGCAATTCCCATTTTACTTCAGGTTTTAGGCACCCTTCAGAAGACTACTGACTGACTCTAGTAACTCTCTACTTCCCATTCCATTTTCACCTTGGATTCTCAAAATTCTCCATTTTCAAACTGGCCATTCTATACTTAGCTGTTTTGGGGCCTTAATCTAAGTTCTGTTGATACTGTAAACCACTAATGGTTGTTTCTTAGTTTTGATTCTTGATTTCTTTATAGCACTGATACTCCTAGAAACTCCTCCCTTCTTTGGGGGCACTAAATAAACAGTTCTATCTTGTTAATTTTTTCTTTTTTTAATTTTTTTTTTTTTTACATTTATTTATTTTTGAGAGACAGAGAGAGACATAGCACAAGTCGGGGAGGGGCAGAGAGAGAAGGAGACACAGAATCCGAAGCAGGCCCCAAGCTCCAAGCCATCAGCACAGAGCCCGATGCCAGGGCTCAAACCCACAAACTGTGAGATAATGACCTGAGCCGAAGTCGGATGCTTAACTGACTGAGCCACCCACGTGCCCCAACTTTTTTCTTTTTACATCTTATTTCTCACCAGGGTCTTTTCTGGTATCTAACTGGGGGATAAAGACCATCAGCCTCACAACTTGTCTTTCATGGTCAACTCAACCAGTTTTAAGGATTCTTTTTTGGTTACAAAAAAATCTGTATCTTAATCCTTACTTAAATTTTTAATTACTTAGACTGTATTAATTAAACTGATAGTAGGAATTATAAAACACTACTCTTTTTTAAAATCAAATTTCCTTCGGGGTGCCTGGGTGGCTCAGTCAGTTGAGCATCCAACTTCGGCTCAGGTCATGATCTCACGGTTTGTGAGTTCAAGCCCCACGCTGGGCTCTGTGCTGACACCTTGGAGCCTGGAGCCTGCTTTGGATTCTGTGTCTCCCTCTCTCTCTGCCCCAGCCCCACTTGTGCTCTTTCTCTGTCTCTCAAAAATAAGTAAATGTAAAAAAAAACAATTAAAAAAAATCAGATTTCCCTCAAGTTGGCTATTTCTCATCTCTGTTAACACTCGTACACGACAAATTTATTCACATTATCCTGGATGCCTTACATTCATATCCATCTTTCTGCCTCTGCTTGCACTGTTTCCCTAAACTGGGATCAATGTTCCATATCTTTTGAAGTTTTGTATCATTATGGCTTAACTTAAATACCATTTCTTCTGTGAAGCCTTCACAAAACACTAAAGATCAGGATGATTTCTCTCTCAATCTTTGTACTCTTTAAATTAGTATATATATCTTTATCATCTCTAATTACTTTGTATTAACCTCCTAGAAGGAAAGGTTCAATATTGTCAAACGTAGGTTATATATGGTCATGAATAGCTGTGTAAACAATTTAACTTTAAAAAACAGATCATGAAAAACGTTAAAAACAAAATGCATGTTGATGACTCTCCTGGTCTGAGTAAGAGCCGGCCTACAACAGCAAGACGTACACATTAAAAGTGAGGACTTCAGTGTGAGAATACTGTACCTTTAGGCCCTTTCCCTGGTGTCGGTTCTACAGTAGTTTTGCTCCATATAAGTATGACTCCACCTGAGTCACCAGTAAGAACATCTCCGTTTCCCAAGAATGCTAAACACTGCACAAATTTTGGTTTTTCATATTTCTACAATGAAACAATGAGAATTTTCAGTTTTTCCTTTGGCATGATGACTATGTTTACTAAACAATAAAAATTAAAAGTTTTATAATGAAGTTTTAACATTCTGATCCTTACCCCAAAAATTCCCTGTTTTCTTGTTAGTGAATTACCACTCCAGGTCCAGAAAAAAATATGAGATTTACCACATGTTATGATGGTATTTGCGTCTGTTGGATGGAATTCCACAGCCAAAACAACTTCATTTGTTGTCTGTGGATAAGAAATAAAGCTTTAGATGAAGTGTATATCCTTATCTCCAGCAAGTACCAATTATAGCTACTGACAATTGAAGACTAGGAAACATTTTGAGATAATGCCTTTTCTATTAAGATCAATTTTCCTGAAAAATTTTAATAGATTTTCAGAATGATTTAAATTTGATGTCCTCACACTAGTGTATCATCTTTTATGCTATTTATATATAATAACTCTGCATTAGGAAGACATATGAATTAGTTTTAGATTTTAATTTCCTGCACACTCAGGGAAAAGTATAATAATAGTAGCAAATCAAGAGCCATGTACATTCTATCTTAAAGACAGATTGCTATTCTGATTAAAAAAAAAGTCTTATCTTTCTTTGTACTATTATTATTGACCATTCAAGAAAATATTACTGATTTAGAGATTCGTCATGAGGCTGAAGGCTTAAAAAGTAGACATAGAATAGTCACTACAGATTCCTATAGAAATGAAAAAACAAAAAAGAAAGAATTCTTATGCTCTTTCTAGAAAGGACAAGATTTAAAAGAACTGGAGTGAAAAAGGAAGAAAACAGGCATGAGAGTCACAAAGGAATTACAAATGTAGTGTTTTCACAAAATTACTGAATTGAGGATACTTAAAAAATTGTTTTTAATGTTTATTTTTGAGAGAGAGAATGAGTGAGCAAGTGTGGGGGGGGGCAGAGAGAGAGCGTGCGCGCGCGAGAGAGAGAGAGAGAGAGGAAAACAGAAGATCTGAAGCAGGCTCTGTGCTGACAGCAGAGAGCCTGATGTGGGGCTCGAACCCACAAACCATGAGACCACGATCTGAGCTGAAGTTGGACGCTTAACTGACTAGGCCACCCAAGCGCCCAGAGGTTTTACATATATGTATTTTTTTTTTACTTTTTTTAATGTTTTTACTTAGTTTTTTGAGAGGGAGTGTGAGCAGGGGAGGAGCAGAGAGAGAGGGAGACACAGATTCTGAAGTAGACTCTAGGCTCTGAGCTGTCAGCACAGAGCCCGACACAGGGCTCAAACCCACAAACTGTGAGATTATGACCTGAGCTGAAGTCAGGCGCTCAACTGACTTAGCCACCCAGGCGCCCCTGCATTTTAATAATTAAGCAGCCCTTAGTTTTCACTTGGATAAAATAAAAACTACTTGACAGTTGAATCTCATGCCAAATGGATTAACTGACGGTTATAAAGCTAACTACAAATATTTCCAGTATACAAACCCATAATGCTAGTGGTAAGATATCAAGACATGATTTGAAATAATCTATGAAATTAAATCACTTTGGGTATGAGTGTAGCATAACAGAATATTTTACTTGGATTTTTATTGTTGTATTATATATACACACACACACACACACACACACACACACACACACACACACACATTAAAGTACACAAATCCTAAGTGCATAGCTTGATAAATTTTCACAAATCGAACACATCTCTGCATAGAAGAAAAAGAACATTATTACTAACATCGCACAAACACCTTAGATCCCTTTAGAAAAGGAGACACTATCCCCTACCTCTGTTCAAGCAGCTATGATCCTGATTTGTGGCAGCACAGATTACTCTGCTTTATTTAAATGGAATCACACAGAATATCCTCCTCTGTGTCTGGCCCTATTTTATCTACATTACATTCATGAGATTTACTTCATATTGGTGCATATATTGTAATTTTTTCCTCCTCATTACTGTATTGTATTCTTTTATATGTAAAGACCACGTTATTGATTTATCCATCCTCCTACTAACTGGCATTTGGGTAACTTCCTTTTTTTTTTTGTTTTTTGCTACCATTATTTTTGATTACTTGGCTTTTGGTCAACACATGTATATACTTCTGTTGGATTTATACCAAGGAGTGGAACAGGATGGTAGAGGGTATGCACATGTGTATGTTCAAACTTAGAAGGTAATGCCAAGCAGTTTTCCAAAATGGCTGTGTCAATTTCTATGTCCAACATATAGGAGTGTATGCGAGTTCCGGTTACTTTACACCCTCATCAACTTTAGTTATTTTTGTCTACTCTCATCCCTTCATATTTCCACATACACTTAGCTTGTCAACATCCATGAAAATCATGCTGAGATTTTGACTATGTTGAAAGTACAGATCAGGGGCACCTGGGTGGCTCAGTCGGCTAAGGGTCTGACTTCAGCTCAGGTCATGATCTCACAGCTCATGAGTTTGAGCCCCGTGTCGGGCTCTGTGCTGACAGCTCAGAGCCTGGAGCCTGCTTTGGATTCTGTGTTTCCCTCTCTCTGCCCCACCCCTGCTTGAGCTGTTTCTCTCTCTCAAAAAATGAATAAATGTTAAAAAAATGTTAAAATGTTTAAAAAATTAAAAAAAGAGAAAGTACAGATCAGAAATAAATTTTTAAAAAGTACAGATCAATATGCAGAGAAGTAACAATTTGTATATCCACGATTATTGTATATTCTATCCACGATTATTGTATATTCCTCCATTTATTTAGGTCTTCCTTAGTTTCTGTCAATAAGGTTTTGAAGTTGCCTTATTGAATTTCAAACTTCTATAAATTAACTAGGTATGTACCAGTTCCCAAATTTTTGTGACTTAACAAAAATAGAGCTTACCTACAGTGGAAGAGAATAAGGTCAACACACAGGGGAAAGAGGAGAGACAAGAGAGTCAGTGATCCGGTCCCTGAATCAAGTCATTCCTGAGATAAAATTCCTCTCTGACCTTTATTAGAGGTTTTCTTTTTCTCCCTAGACATGAATAAATTCTCTTTAAGTTATCTTTAGTTGTTTTTCAGTCACTTGCACTGGAAAGAGCTCTAATACAGACATCTGGGACAGACCTTAGGGAACTTCAGTGTGAGAAGCAAGGGGAAAAGAGCTTCTAGCTTGCACAAGTAGCTGGAATGTGGTGTTAATCACGGAGAGGCGAAAACTGTTTGGGGCCTAAGGGGGATGACTGGTGCACATTGGACATGTTGATTTTGACTTGCAGGACAGGACACTCAAATAAATGAGAGAGATCTGGGCTAGAGTTAACTGATCCGGGACACAGTAGACAGTAACTAAGGCCATGAGAGAATACATGATACCAGTGGAGGACACAGGATATAACTCTGAAGAATACCAACATTTAAGGTCTTGGAAAGGAGAACACAGAGTGGCCAGTAGGAGGAAAACCACAAGACATCATCTGATAGCCTTTACTACAAAGGATCAAACGCACACATTTTACTTCGGTATAACATCCTTATGTTTCAATGTTAAATTACTCTAAATGATGGCTGAAAGACAATCTATATCTTCATTTATGTTTTCAAGGTTTGAGGTTTCTGGACATGTTATATTCTTTTCAATTAAAAATCAAATCTACTCTATTTTTTTCAAAAGATTAACTCACACTATTTAAAAGAATCTCTTCTTGGCCAACAAGCTGAAAGCTTTAGCTTATACCAAACAAAACTGCTGAGAGAGAGAGTGCTCAACTAAAAAGGAATGTGATGTTATTTAAGAGTACAGCAAATATGTCATAGGCTTTTTTTAGTCATCCTGTCACTCTGAATCCCTCTGAAAGCCTGTCAGAAGGAGGCCATTTCGACCCATATTTGCAGCATTAACCTTATATTCTTCTCTTACAAGTTATAGCCAGATCCACACAAAGGGATCAACCCTATTCTATAGCAATTATAAATACTATAGCAGTTTATGTAGTAATCCCATACATGTATTAAAACCAAAAAACTTATCCTTACATATGCTTTTCGGTTATGTTAGTTATATTCCAAAGGATGAATTTTTCCTTTAGATTTTTAATGCTTTAAAGATTGAATAAATGACAAATTTTGTTAAAGAGAAACCAGATAGCGTAATCAGAGTTAATTTTGAGATTAGATACCCATCTACTTTGGCATTTCAGTAGCACAATATGCCTGAAGTATCACTGAAATTTGGTTGAAGTTGCTTGACTATTTTATCTTAAGAATACTTTGGGGTGCCTGGGTGGCTCAGTCAGTTAAGCATCGACTCCTGGTTTTGGCTCAGGTTCATGATCTCAAGGTTCGTGAGTTCAAGCCATGCGTTGGGCTCTGCACTGTCATGGCAGAGCCTGCTTTGGATTCTCTCTCTCCCCCTCCCCTGGTCTTTCTTTCTTTCTCTCAAAATAAAGAATACTGGGGTGCCTGGGTGGCTCAGTTGGTTGAGCATCCAACTATTGATTTTAGCTCAGGTCATGATTTCACCGTTTGTGGCATCGAGCCCCACGTCGGGCTCTGCACTGACAGCATGGAGCCTACTTGGGATTCTCTCTCACCCTCTCTCTCTGCTCCTCCCCTGCTTGAGCACTCCCTCTCTCTAAATAAATAAATAAATAAACATTAAAGAAAAAAAGAATACTTTAAGAACTGATCTCAGAATCTATAGATAAGTATCACAGAAAGTATAAATAGGTGTTGTTAAAAAAAAAAAAGAATACTTTAAGAATGGTATTCCTAATACCATAAAATGACGACAAATCAATAAATCTAATGAATATGGCCAACTGGTATGCTCTTGCAACTTAAGGATATGCAGTATACATCCAAGGATCTGAAAAAAAATAATGTATTCTAAAAAAAAATACTCAATTAAAATTTATTTTGATTTACCTTTATTTCTGCTCCCTTTGATTTTTTCTGCCAATCCCAAACAGTAAGCATATGCTCATTGGAGTCATCAATAACACATAAATGAACACCTGAATCCTAAAGAAAAGTCAATTCAAGGCATTTAAAACTTTTCAGATAAGGGTGACTTTCTAAGAAGAAATACCGTATTATTAAAACTGGCAACATTAATATAATCCCAAACCCTTTAAACTTGAAAAGGATATAAACTTGAAATAAAATGATTATACTATTTACTGACTGTATTTTCTTCAGAAATATAATGAAGATTCTTTTTTAAAATACTTCCTGTTTTTAATCTTGTTTCCAAGGTTAACTTCCACTTACTATATAGTTACTTGTATTATTCAAATCGCAATTTAGCTTTCCATGATATACCTGACTTACATTAACACAGATAAACAAGATAAATAAAACGTAAATAACTTCTTTTCTAGGAGAACTGGCCAGCTTTCATGTCTGTAAATTTTCTAAATAAAGTAAGATTTCCATGATTCAAGCTGAAGCAAAAGCATAGCTTACTGCTTATTTCAACTGGACCATGCTATACATATATTCCTCTAACAATTTCCTGCTATTACACTAGAATCCTAGTTCAGAACAGAACAAAAGTATAATTAAGTATAACAAAACCTGTATCCCATTTAAACCAGAGTACTTTAGTACCTAGGTTAAAATGCTGGCCACTGCTAAGCAACAGCTAACAATTCAGAGTTATCACTTTCTATGAACACAGACACAGACACAAAATTGAGCTTGACTTCTTTCCTGCAGCTTGCTTACTTCCTTAAAAATTGTTACTTACTGCTTTTGAAAAATCCAGGCATCCTACTCCACGCTCAAAGGTCCCAAGTCCAATAATCTGCAGAGTGGATAAACTAACTGAATCCCACACTCTGACATGGGGTTGCAGAGGCTGCAAAAACAAGGGGAAAAATACAATAGCAAGACTAACTGGTATTCAGGTGGATGCAAGTAAATACTACTATCACACAGAACTGCATTCCATCTTTCAAAAGCAGTGGGTCTGGATAAACATCTAATATAAAATAGCTACTACATTTAGACATGACCCCAAAGAATCTTGAGCAGATATTTTCTTCTCATACCATGAAAACAAGAAAATAACAACAGTGATAACAGTAGCAGCAAATGATTTAGTATTTACTATGTCATACACTATTCTAAGTACATCACATGTATTGATTCATTTAATCCCATAAACTATGTACTGTTATAATTACCATTTAACAGATGAGGAAACTTAGATTTGAATAACTTGCCCAAAGTTATACAGCTATTAAAAGGTGGAGTTAGGAGTCTAACCATGGCAAATTTGCTCTGGATACTCTGCTTTTAACATTACCTTCATTTCTAGGAAAATAATACTTTTTTTCTAATAAGTGTCCAATACATTGCTAACCAAACAGTTCTTAAATAGAATTTGTAACTGGAAGGGGCCTTAGAAGTCATCCATTATAACCATTGTGACTCCTTTTCTTTAAATAAACTGAAGCCAGAGAATGTCATGGGTACAGTCATACACATGTTAATCAATCATCAATAATATTCATTGCTGATCCTTACAAATAAGGGATTTGTTATATAAGCCAATTTAATAATACTGAATAGGAACTGACATTTTTAAAGTGTTATCAGTTCTAGTCAAATATAAAGTCAAGAGGTCCATCAACATAGTGAAAATGCGGTACCTTTTGGCAAACACTGATAAGTTATGCTATGTTAAAAAAAAAAAATCAACAAGCTTACAAGTCCTCCCAATTTTACAAGTAAATAGTTTCCTTAGGGAGAACACTTATTTTTAGAGAAAAATATTTAAGTAGTATGATTCTGTTTTTTGGAATCTTCTTACATTCTACTATTTTTTCCCTGCTTATACTAGAAATCCCTTAGCTGCCAAATTTTAAAAGAATGAAATAAATGAGCTGCGGTTAAAATTCCTATCAACTCCATTCTAATGACAATGTCACTGATACAGCATGCAGAACCCTATGCCACTCACCCTTCCATCTTTATCCACTCCAGCAATCTGTCCAGTTGCGATCCTAATTTTGTCAGGATGTATAGCAAGGCTAAAAAGCAGTATTAACAACAGTTTTAAATATGGGAAACATTTCAAGTAGCCGAAAGTATGCCTTAGTATCAACATTTATCAATTTTCAAACATTTTTAATCATTAATAAATTCTCATTGTGACCTGTTTTCTTTAGCAAATCAAATACACATTAATCATCTAGAAGATGTTTTTTCCTAAGTTTTCGGCTGCACTTTTTCTTTGTTAAATTAAACAAATTAATGGAGCCCTAAATTTGAAGAAAACACATATTCACAATTACAGGGTAAGTTAAAATGTCTTCATCTGTTCCAGCTCCTTTCTAGTCCTGCACATAGGCACGCATACTCAGACGGTTTTATTACGGGGAAGGTGCAGTCGTGCACTGTGCAAACTCTGTGTCAACATCAGCATATTCCCCTTTTGTGACATCATCCGTATGCATCTTATTAACAGCTCTTCTACCATTTCTACTTTTCTACAAAGGAACACAATGAACATCTTCACATAGTACCTCCAACCTTTTAATTAGCTCTTAATGCTGAACCCTTAGGTCAGATTTGGGGCATTTTAAGATTTTAAGACTGAAAACTGTGTAGCATACATGCCCACATTCCTCATGATCAACATACGAGTGACTAGCAAAGTTTTTTTTTTTTTTTTAAAGATGTCTTCCTGTCCATATTTAGACTCCTTTCTATATCTTGCAACCAAAGGGTAAGCTTATTAAGAATGTAAATTTTTTGCTCTTGTTATGTACTGCTCATTCCTTTCCAGAAGAGTAGTATCAATTAAAATTGTCTTAAGAAAAGATTCCACTACCGCTTCCCCATATTAAAGTGCTTTTTAAAATATATCTACACAATACCCATAATATCCTTAAGATCTGAGCTCTCCAGAAGAAATCATTTCTGAAAAACCCAAATTATAAAGAAATGCAAAAATGACAAAGAAAAACACAAGTATTAAATGATACCAACCATTTCACACAGTCTGTGTGACCCAGGTAGTGTCGCTGAGTTCTTTCCTCATAATTAAACAGTACTACTACTGATGCTATGAAATACACTATTTCTCCGGTAGGAAGAAGGTAAACATTAGCACGGCAGTCCTTTCCTCGGTAACCATATCTTAAACAGGAGTCAAGGTTTTTAATAAATATTATTTTTAAGGTGTAAACTAAAGTTTTTCATGGATCCCTAAGGGAATCAGGAAAGTATAAAGAAAACCGGAATGCATCATCAGAACTAAGAAACTCAAGTCCTGCCACTAGCCAGGGTGCAACCCTGAGTTTTTAATGTGCACAAAACTTAGATCCCTCATTCCGCAAATACATACTGAGTTCCTAACACGTGGCAGGCACAGAGCAGATACACTTCTGAACAAAATGAATGGACACCTGTGTCCCTGGAGCTTAGCTCTGGCAATGATGACAAAAACAAACACTAAATATATCATTAGAAATTGTGGAAAGACAAGGGAAAAAATAGTGGTCGTTTCCTTAAGTGAGAATACCTATTTTCACAATTAAACTAAACAAGGAACACCTAATTTAAATGGAGAGAAAGTGCAGAGAGGGATCAAAAGAAGGGTGGAGAAAATGACATTTATGCTTGACTGAAATAATGAGTAAGACAGGAGTACTTGGGTGGCTCAGTTGGTTAAGTGCCCAACTCTTGATTTCGGCTCAGATCATGATCTCACGGTTTGTGAGTTCAAGCCCTGCATCGAACTCTGTGCTGATAGCACTGAGCCTGCTTGGGATTCTGTCTCCCTCTCTCTCTGCCCTGCTTGCTATGTCTGTCTGTCTGTCTGTCTGTCTCTCAAAATAAGTAAAAATAAACTAAAAGAAAAATGAGTAAGACAGCCAGGCACAGCTTGGTAGTGTTTATTAAAAAGTTGTAGAGGGCTCACTTCGGCAGCACATATACTAAAGAGTTGTACAGATGGCGCCTGGGTGGCTCAGTCGGTTAAGCATCTGACTTCAGCTCAGGTCATGATCTCATGGTTCGTGGGTTCAAGTCCCGCGTCAGGCTCTGTGCAGACAGCTCAGAGCCTGGAACCTGCTTCAGATTCTGTGTCTCCCTCTCTCTCTGCCTCTCTCCCATTTGCACTCTGTCTCTCTCTCAAAAATAAACAAACATTAAAAAAAAAAAAGTTGTACAGAATTACAGGATTGGTGAGTTTTCCAAAGCTAATTTGTGTGGAAAGGAGGGAATGAATCAAAGGGCAGGGGAAGTGGGTACAGAATGGAGGCAAAAAGTTGAGTTCAAACTACTGACTCCATTCTGCTTCGTGGACTTTCTCAAAGGTTCTGAGAGAAAAATTTCTAAGTGAAATTAAGAGAGCTCTTTTATATAGTCATTTTTTACCAAGTCTGGCTGACAGGTTAATTCTGGTATTAGAATCACCTTATTAATTTGATGTCTTTATATAAAATAATTTACATTATTTCACAGGTTACAAAATGCTTAACTGATGTTTTCTTATTTCTTACAAAAGCTCAGTGAAGTAGGAGTTATTAACTTGTAAGTGAAGTAAAGGTTCACTGAGGGTGGTGGGGCTGATTCTCCTAATTCCATTCCAATGTCTTCTCTACCACATCACAAATACCTACCATGATGTTCATAGAACACTGTTTGCCCTATCCAAAATTATTATAATTTGGGTGGTTTTAAATTGCTACTGGGAAAATACACATAATATGTGGAGGATGAGAGGTAACATTTTTTTACTTTCTCAAGTGGTTGCTATACTCATCACACTTTTCTTGTATAAAGAGAATTTTTTTAATAGTTTAATTATTCGAGAGAGCAGGTGTGCGTGCTTGTGAACACGAGCAGAGGAGCTGCAGGGAGAGAGTGAGAACCCAAGCAGATGCTGCGCTGTCAGCGCAGAGCCTGATGCAGGGTTAATCTCACGAATGATGAGATCAACACCTGAGCTGAAATCAAGAGTTGAACGCTCAATCAAGTAAGTCACTGGGGCCCCCGTCGTACAACAACAATTTTGACAGAGGTTAGGTAAACTAATTTTTCTTCAACTGAAGACAAAGTGAACACATTTGCTGTCACAGTAGAGGATACACCCACTCCAGTTTCAGCTTCTCAGGAGGCAGTTCTGTTCTGATGTCGTCATAGTTTTCAACATCAGAAGGAATGAACATTGTAATTGGCCGACCTCGCATAAACATTTTAACATATTCTCCTTCTGTTGAAACATAAGACAAAAAAATTAAGTCAGTTTTGTGAATAACCATAGAAAAGTGGATTTTTAAGGTGGTAGAGTAAGAGCAAGACAAAAATAGCTAGTACAGAGTTTTATTCTTATACATAATCATTTTTATATAAAGACTTGGTCTAAAACATTGTAGGGAAAAAATACCAGTCGTTTCCTTAAGTGAGAATACCTATTTTCACAATTAAACTAAACAAGGAGGTCAGGAAGGTTGAGGTAGAAAAATGCAAAAAAAAAAAAAAAAATTATGATGGAAGTTTTTCCGACAGTTGAAAAGAAGAAAAAGATTATCAGGGCAGATGACAACCGTATCTACCACACTACCTGATCAACCTACTGATGTTTAATGACATACAAAAAACACGGCCTGAGAATATACCATAATGAGAGGAGTCACACAGCCTCCTAAGTCAGGATACAGAGAGAAGACAAGAGCTCTGCTATTCACAGTGAGTACAGCTGGAAAGAAGACCAACTTCCCTCACTGCAGGACTGTGGCTACAATCAGGGCTGGGCCTAAACAATTAAATTCAATTACAATATGCTAACATATTTAAATTCAATTACAATATGCTAACATTTTTAAAAGACAGTGCTACGAAACAGTTTTCTAATTAGCAGTATAGGTTCTAAAACATCTTTACATAGACCAAATAGTTGTTTATAAGATCTGCAACAATCTAAAACTAAAAATGTTAGACAAGTCTAGAATCAAATCATATTTGTTGCGAATCTTTTATAAAAGGAAACAAAACTTCACTAAACAGATGAGTTTGTTCCTTAAAAACAATGAACACCCCTCCTTGGCCCAGCATTCCAATGACCTACATCTAGGTAAGTTTAATAAATGTTGACAATGATGGTGAAATGGCTACAAGAGAACCTGAATGGGAAGATGAAAGTAAGGGATTCAGTATAAAAGCCTAGGAAATGTCTAGCACCTACCAACTTGTTTGGCTTGCTATGAAAAAACAGCATTAGAAACAGACTGCACATGTGGTCATCAACCTGAGGCTGATACAACTCTAGGACCTCTAACAATGACCTAAGCTACTAAGTAGAAGAGTACATAATAATTCAATAGTTTATATGATGCAAACCATGGAAGAAGGAAAGATAAATTACTTGATGAACGTCTGCAAGTATTTCTTCAGAGTCAGATTAAACAACTGTGTTATGGGTGAGAAGTTCAAGTTATTTTTATTATTATTACTCACTTGTGCTTGGCCTCATGGATTGATCTAAGAACAGGCTAAGACCTCCCACGCCACAGTTTTCACACCACATGATGTAGGTCTTTATTACTTCTGAATCTAAGAGTGGGCTCTGCTTCCTGATGATTTTTAGCACAGCTGGACTCTGATGAGAACTAAATGATTACCAGCTGCAACTATTTCTCTTCTGCAATCGTATTTATCTGTGTCTCCTTGTCCTTTTTTGTATAGTTTATTTTCTTATAGGTATCAATTTGTTATATAATTTTCCCTCAAAGTTTTTTTTTTTTTTTTTTTTTTAAAGAATATAAATTCTTAGAGGTAGATATCCTGTCCCTTGGAATTTCCCCTAGGATCTTTGATCAGGGGTATATATCATAAATGCTTTCTGAATGAAAAAACAAAACAATTAGTAGATGCTTCTATCACCACCTAGAAGAGATCACATGTCCAGGGAAGGGAATGGGTTAGGGATAATAGTATCAAAGAAAATAAAAGCTCTCTTTTCCGAAGAGAGAAAGCTAAGAATACCATATTGATTCTTCTGTCAGTTATTATTTATCAATTATTCCTTTAGCAGCACAAACAACTAAGTAAAAGCAAAGGAACTATCTAGTGCTTGTCAACTTTTCTAATATAAAAATGGCAATACACGTCAGGATGAAAGTGCTTTCCCTTTCTGGAAACTGGCAGTACATATGTTGGAGGCCAGGTATGTCATCTAGGAACCACAAACAATTCCTGAGACCGAGGGACACGATACATTATAGTGGAAAGAACACGAGCTCTGGAAAAAGACTGATTGAGATCTGTGTTCCAGCTTTACCACTTCCTAGTTGCGTGACTTTGGCCTCATTTTCTTTCCTTTTTTTTTTTAAAGTTTTTTTTTTTCTTAACATTTATTTATTATTGAGAGACAGAGAGAGACAGAGCATAAGCATGGGAGGGGCAGAGAGAGGAGGAGACACAGAATCTGAAGCAGGCTCCCGGCTCTGAGCTGTCAGCACAGAGCCCAAAGCGGGACTCGAACTTACGGACCGTGAGATCATGACCTGAGCAAAGTCAGACACTTAACCAACTGAACCACCCAGGTGCCCCTGGCCTCATTTTCTTATTATATAAAATGATACTATGATTTACCACCTGTGATTGTGATCAATTAAATAAGACTTCACACTGTAAAGGATAATATGAGGTCCTCAACAAATATTTATTCCCTTCCCTTTGAGAAGGATTTGAGACCATTCTGAATACTGTCTAGGAACTGCTTATATGATTTAACACACTGGAATATCTCTTCATAAGCTTTAAAATGACTGTCCACAGAATAGTATGTATAGGCAAATAAGCTAGAATTCTGATTCTATCATGTACTTTTTTTTAATGTTTATTTTGAGAGAGAGAGAGAGAGAGAGAGAGAGAGAGAATGAACGAATATGAGCAGGGGAGGGGCAGAGAAGAGAGGGTGAGAGAATCTCAAGCAGACTCCACACTCAGTGCAGAGTCCAATGTAGGGTTCGAACTCACGACCTCAAGATCATGACCTGAGCTGAAATCTAGAGTCAGATGCTTAAATGAGTCACTCAGATGCCCCTGCTACTGGAACATTTTAAATTACATACGTGTTATACATTATGTTTCTATTGGATAGTACTTTTCAGACAGTAGTAAGGTCCTCAGGTTGGTCCACAGAAGTCCAAGTACCTGACAATACAGCTTACTTATAATCCAAATAATAGAAGCTTGAGCTCTGGATCCCAAGAGTAGGAAATCAGAGAGTACAAAAGAAGAGGAGGATGTTTCTGCTCTACTATCTTTGGGAAGAGTGAATGCTAGGCAGAAATTTGAAACACTGGATGTTAACACTTCCTTTCTTTGTCCTTCTCACTGCTGGCACTTCCCCTTCTGTCTGCTTAAGTCTTGTTAATTTAATCTTCTACTTTAGCATCTCCCCTAGGCTAGCCTATCCTGCAGCTGTCCTATCTTGCAAAGTGCTCCAAATTGCAAAATGACCTTAATCCAAACTTTTTGGGATAGTTATCTAAGGTGTTCTGAAAAAGCAGTATTGCTGAAATGATTCATACAGATACAAATAACTGGTTATTAAAGTTACTTATATATTTAAGTAAACCCTACCACCAACATGGGGCTTGAACTCAAGACCTCAAGATTAAAAGAGTTGCATGCTCTACCAAATGAGCTAGCCAGGTGCCCCAAAGTTACTCATTTATTTAAAACATACTTATTAAAATTTATTAACCTTTCATAGACTAATAGTAAAAGGCAAAAGTGAACAAGGAAGTTAGTAGTGGCATACTCTGCTCCTCGATCAGTTCCCCTAGTGCTTTTTTTCCTACAGCTTGCTCTCTTTTTGGACTTAGAGATTAAAAAAAAAAAAAAAAAAAAAAAGAACAACACAAAGGCTTTCAAAGGCAACAGCAGAGCTTCGGGCTTTGGACAATGACTGTACTTATTTGTATAATGAGTACTGCCTACAGAAAGCCTCTGAACATCTAGAATGCTTACAGTTTAACACATCTTTCTCCCCAAAGTTTCCATTTTAGAAATCCACTTTTATTTGTATTTTATTATTTTTTTAATAGTTTACTTATTTAGAGAGAGAGAGAGAGAGACAGAGCATGAGCTGAGGAGGGGCATAGAGAGAGGGAGGAAGAGAATCCCAAGCAGGCTCTGAGCTGTCAGTGCAGAGCCCAACATGGGGCTCGAACTCATGAACCGTGAGATCATGACCTGAGCTGAAATCAAAAGTCAGATGCTCAACTGATTGAGCCACCCAGGCACCCCTCACTTTTATTTGTATTTTACAATCTTTAGAACCAAAAAGCCCCCCCTACTAACCCAAATCTGGAATTTGAAATTCATATTTAACTATAATGTAGGAGAGTGTGATGCTATCTAATTCTGGCAAACAGAAAATTGGAAAATCTTTACTTAGTTTGAGCTTTTTCTGTAGAACAGTTGTATTCCCCAAAACCATAAAGCTCCAGAACAGGTGGGTAAACAAGAGGCTAGAAATACTAACTATACTTTTTTTTTTTTTTAATTTTTTTTTCAACGTTTTTTATTTATTTTTGGGACAGAGAGAGACAGAGCATGAACAGGGGAGGGTCAGAGAGAGAGGGAGACACAGAACCGGAAACAGGCTCCAGGCTCTGAGCCATCAGCCCAGAGCCTGACGCGGGGCTCGAACTCACGGACCGCGAGATCGTGACCTGGCTGAAGTCGGACGCTTAACCGACTGCGCCACCCAGGCGCCCCAACTATACTTTTATAGTAGAAAGTGACAAAGAGCATTTTGGGTAGGCTAAAATCTTTCCTTAAGAAGAATTTATTCTCTAGAGATATCAAGTCCTAGTTAATTATTCAGTTACACTATAGTAATAACTTAATATTTTAAAATTCCAATGAAACAGTGTGATCTTTAAAACTCTTTGGACTTTGAATAGGGAACTTGATTTGTACAATAAAGTCTAAACCTTTTCAAAGGTTTAGCTGTCAAAATAGATAAAATTAGATTCCTGAATAAAAAAGGGGGGTGTGGATTTAGAAGGATATAATGTAACCCTCCTATTTCGCAGATTTAAAAATTCTTAGTTGGGGTGCTTGCCAAGTATTATGTATTACTGTATTATGTGTTATGTTTTACTTGCTAGGACAAGAACTCAGATTTGAAAAATGTGACCAAGTAGTAAAATGTTACCTTAATTTTCTTTGTTCAGACTTACTGGCTAGTAAATTTTATGGCTTTTTTTTTTTTTTTTTTTAATTTTTAACGTTTATTTATTTTTGAGACAGAGAGAGACAGAGCATGAATGGGGGAGGGTCAGAGAGAGAGGGAGACACAGAATCTGAAACAGGCCCCGGGCTCTGAGCTGTCAGCACAGAGCCTGACGCGGGGCTTGAACTCAGACTGTGAGATCATGACCCGAGCTGAAGTCAGACGCTCAACCGACTGAGCCACCCAGGCGCCCCTGGAATTTTTAATGACATGGAGGTAGCAAGGTGAAGTGAGGGTGTACAATGAAAATATAGAAGAAGTGAACCCAGCCTCCTAGGAGCTTACAACAGAGACATAACCAAGTCTTATTTAACTGTGAATCAACTCATATACTAATTACAGTAATAAGCCCACTTGTAGTTAGTTTCTTGAATCTAAACCTCCTTTAATCAGATTTCTCTTTGATATTTTGTTTGCAACTGTGACTGTCATTAAAATCACTTCAAGATAATCAGATATGGGTGTTTGCTTAAGCATTTTGGATCATTTTTTACTATCTGAAAAAGGCGTTCTTTGGCAAAAGATGGGAAAGAAGTCTAGTTCAACAATATAGGACACATAAAACTTCTAAAAGACTCGTTGCTGTATTGCTGAAAACTTTTTTTTTTAATGTTTATTTTTGAGAGTGCACCAGCGAGCACGTGTGGGGGAGGGGCAGAGGATCTGAGGCCGGTTCTGTGCTGAAAGCAGAGACTGATGTGGGGCTCGATCTCACAAACCGTGAGAGTTGGGCACTTAATGGACTAAGCCACCAAGATACCCTGAAAGCTTTTCTGAACTAAGCAAAATAGGACTGTATTTTAAAAAACTCCCTCAAATCTCTCATTTATATCCTTAGGAAGTTATTTTAAGCATGAAATTAAGGTTTTTTTCATTTTATCTGAATATACCAAGTTAGAATTTTTTTAAAAATAAGAAATTCAGAAAAAATAAGATATTCAAAAGAGAAACTTCAGATATCAAAATATTTACCCCTCTAACTCCTTTTCAATTAACCATAGCAGGAAGCGAACCAGGAGGCCCCAAGGAAACAATAAAAACCTGTATATGAAATTCTACTTAAACAGAATTAAGGAGAGGTTTCAACTTTACCTTTAATGTTCTATTTCTTTAAAAAACAACCTGAGCTGGGGCACCTGGGGAGCTCAGTTGGTTAAGTAACAGACTCCTGATTTCAGCTCAAGTCCTGATCTCCTGGCTGTCAGGCTCTGCACTGTCAGCAAGGAGCCTGCTTGGGATTCTCCAGGTGACCCTCCCTTGCTAGTGTGTGTGCTCTCTCTCTCTCAAAATAGACAAATATTGAAACAAACATAATACCTGAATCAAAGCAAAATAAAGATTTAAGAAATCTGAGTCCTTTGTATACGGATGCTTGCTATAGTATTTGTATGTATTTTTAGAAAGATTAAAATATTTCACCATCTTAAAAAAGTTTTAAAAGCTTTATTAAAGGAAATAGTCAACAGAATATTTCTGGTAAAACTGTTCTGTGGAGAACCAATTAGAAGTACAGTTCAGGAACATGGCATGTGATTTGCTGCGATTCTTCCTGCAATTTCAGTATGTGTCACTGATAAATTATATCTCTTGCTTGCTAAGCCTAATCACAAGTTTCAGAATTCTTTTCAAAGTGCTTCAGGAAAACAGTAACAAGTGAGAGAGTAAGAAACACATATAGAGCTTTAAGCAGTTCACCGACATGCTTGAAGAATGGAGACTTTTCTGGTTAACTGCATTTTCTAGTTTAGACTTTATTTATTTATTTACTTATTTATTTATTTTAATATTATTTATCTTTGAGAGAGAGACACTGGGGGGGGGGGGGGAGGAACAGACAGAGAGCGAGACACAGAATCCAAAGCAGGCTCCAGGCTCTGAGCTGTCACCACAGAGCCTGACACTGTGCTTAAACCTAGGAACCATGCATGAGATTGACCTGAGCTGAAGTCGGACACTTAACTGACTGACGCCACCCAGGCGTCCCTAGTTTAGACTCTTTAAAAAGCTTATGCCTGGGGGGTTGTGAAAATACAATATGGATGAAAAGTCTTTAACCAGAATAAAATAAATATGCACAAGACTATTATGTTCTGTTACGAAAAGTCTTATTCTCCATTTCCAAAAGTGGCAGGTTGGGATGTTTTTCTCAGCTGAAAATAAGGAAAGAGGATGTCAAGAACAAATATTCTTTTTTATAATTTTTTTTTTAATGTTTGTTTATTTTTGAGAGAGAAAGAGAGACAGAGCATGAGCAGGGAGGGGCAGAGAGAGAGGGAGATGCAGAATCTGAAGCAGGCTCCAGGCTCTGAGCTGTCAGCACAGAGCCCGACGCGGGGCTCGAACTCACAGAGTGTGAGATCATGACCTGAGCCGAAGTCAGATGCTTAACCGACTGAGCCACCCAGTTCTTAAAAGTTGGGATTTTTTAGGGGCGCCTGGGTGGCTCAGTTGGTTAAGTGTCCGACTTCGGCTCAGGTCATGATCTCGCGGTTTGTGTGTTCAAGCCCCGTGTCAGGCTCTGTGATGACAGCTCGGAGCCTGGAGCTTGATTCAGATTCTGTGTCTCCTCTCTCTGTCCCTTCCCCACTTGTGCTCGGTCTCTATCAAAAAATAAATAAATGTAAGAAAAAAAAAGTTGGGATTGTTTATATTAAAAATAATAACTGGACAGTCTTTAAACATTTTAATCTAGAAGACTGTTAACAACAACGTCAAGAAATAAGATCTCTGCTTCACAGGACTCAAGGAATCTTTAACAAAGAAAAGGTTCTCCTGTCTGGTTTCCTTTTAAAATATCGAGAATACCCGGACAAATCTCAGACCTAGGGTTCCAAGTAATGTTTATGTCGCCTACTTAAAATAAGCCAGTATCTAAATTTCAGGAGTATATGGGGCGCCTGGGTGGCTCAGTCGGTTAAGCATCCGACTTCGGCTCAGGTCATGATCTCACAGTCCGTGAGTTCGAGCCCCGCGTCGGGCTCTGTGCTGACAGCTCAGAGCCTGGAGCCTGTTTCAGATTCTGTGTCTCCCTCTCTCTGACCCTCCCCCGTTCATGCTCTGTCTCTCTCTGTCTCAAAAATAAATAAACGTTAAAAAAATTAAAAAAAAATAAAATGTTTATTTAAAAAAAATAATAAATAAATAAATTTCAGGAGTATATTTTTTGGAAATGCAATGTTTGGTTTCCTGCCCTTTGTGCCTATTTACACTGGAACAGACTTGAAGCTAGCACTCTTCCCAAATTCTGGAATTGCAAAGTTTTGGATACCACCTTAACAAGGGTAAATTCTATCTGTGGCTCAACTAAGGGCTTTTGGCTTATTGGGTTTGTTTCAAACGGCACACCCTCTCAGCAGGTGACAATACACTCCCTCCCTCTCAGTAGGTCACATAACATAAGACAGTGTCAGCCGAACACTGCTATCCTATATATTCGTATAGATAAATTTTAGCTGTTCTTTCAGACACAATGCTCAGTTTACACAGGTGTGATAAGGTTTTAGGACAGACCATGCCCAGAGCCAACAAGTCAGAAAACAACACATGGCATGAACAAAAGCACCTACACTGAAACTCTTTAAAGGGTAGATTGAAAGCAAGTTAGTTAAGGTTGGGGGCGGGGAGCTGTCCTCCATTTTCTATTTGTTGCAAGAAAGAGCTTTAAAAAGTTATTAAAGACTGTTAGCAACATCTAGTCTAAGCCTTACTATATGTGAGGAAACTGAGGTCCAAGACATAGGAAAACTTTATTATCAGATGAATAATGTTTCGCTTCTTTCTATAATTTCCTTTGGCAAGTTCCTAACTCACATTCATAATTTCAGTCATTTAGTATATGGATTCTTTAACTTAAAAAAAATTTTTTTTAATGTTTATGTTTTAGAGAGAGAGACAAGAGTGTGAGTGGGGGAGGGAAGAAGAAAGAGGGGGACACAGAATCCCAGGCAGGCCCCAGGCTCTGCGCTGTCAGTATAGAGCTTGACATGAGGCTCAAACCTGTGAACCATGAGATCATGACCTGAGCTGAAGTTGGGTGCTCAACCAACTGAGCCACCCAGGCACCCCAATTCTTTAACCTTTTTTATGGTGCAGGTCATTTCACCCCTAACCAGGACTCATTTTTAATATTCTTGCACTTTTTCTGCTATAACACTTCCCTTTCTAAGTGAGGTGCCTAATGAAGCTTTTGCTACTTATCTGCTCATTACATATCTCAGTATGTATTACCTCCTGACACGTTATTTTTTTCTTATCATGTAGAATGTAAGTGCCACAGAGCACAGAAACTGTAACTGCTGTATCCCCAAGTGCCTAAGGATAGGGTCTGTCAAAATAAGCACTCAATAAATATTTGTTAAATGAGTGAATGTTTAAAATGTGTATCTGATAAAGAATAAAGAAATGTATCAGAACTATAATAGCTGTTAAAATGACAAGATTACTCCATTTTCCTTCCTTTTCCCAATTTTGAAATGAGTTTATTATTTTCAGATTATCTGAATAACTCTTTTTGCTACACCAAATTATTGAAGGGTTTTAGATACATATTTCAAAATGACTTTTAAAGTAGTTTTCATCTGCAGTCATTTTTAGACAGATAACTAGCAAGAAATAGTTACTTTTCAATTCTCTAAGATATTATAATAACTGTTCTCCCATCTAAACACACCTGTAATCAGGACCCTACTGCATCAATTTGGTAGTTAAGCAAGAATGAATCTAAGCTTAGAGCAGTGAGGCAGCACTATGAAAGGAAGTAAGAGTGTGATCTGGTAACTGATAAGTTCCCTTTTCCTCAATTAAGCAGATATCTCCCCAGTAAGTAGATCTGAGTCATTCAAGTTCTCAACATGATCAGACTTAACTATGTGCTAATTCTAAACAGCATTAAGTTATGTGGTATCTTGGCCTTATGAAGACTTAATTCACTTCAAATAGATTTGGACTCCAGTTCCCCAAAATAATTTCCATCCAAGTAATTGGAGTTTCCCTAGAAAATAGTGGTAGAAAAAATATTCATCACTTCTGCCCCAGTCACTCATTTATTTAACAATATTTATGGAGCTCCAGGCACTAGGCTAGTCACTGAGAAACTCTAAATAATTTATAAAAGGTGTTTATAGCCCCCTAAGTTAGCTCAAAAGACTTTCTCATCAATAACTTATCGAATGAATGGCACTGTATTAGAACCTATCTGCTACACCTAACAACGAATAACCCTATAGGAAAACTTAGTCACAGTCTAACTTGATGTGCTAAGTCTGTGGAGCAGAATCCAACAGAACTACTGAGAAAAGTGACTTACATTTCAGGGATTTGAGTGAATGAACTGAGTAAGAGCCTCTTTTTGGTGGTATAACCTATCCTACCTCCCACACCTAGCCTCAGACTGTCCTGGGTACATCCCGTTCCATTCCATCTCCTACTCCTTTCAACTACAGTTCTCTTCCTTCTGCCTGAGTGCTGATCAAAATATGCAGTTTAATAGCTCTTCTCGTACTCTACTATGGCTGAAGGACACAGGTCTTTCAGGTCAAGCTTTTCTCTGCTACCACTCACCTAATGTACCAAATGTAAATAGTCTTCTTCCCAAATCAAAGCAGATGGCTTGGAGCAAGTCACACTTGTCATTGTCAAAACATAGCTAAAGAAATTAATAAATCACATTTTTAAAAGATTGTCCAAAAATGATAGGTATTTTGGATTAATACCTCAAGTACAAGAAAATGTGCTGTAAAATATGCCATGCAAAATGAATGCAAACTTTAAAAATATACCTACAACTTATATCAAATGAAGATCATCTATTTAATGGTTATCTTTTCATCTTACTACACATATTTATTTGAGTGCAAGATTTAAACAGAATGTTATATATATATATATATATATATATATATATATATATATATATATATACATATAACTGAAATTTACCTGGTACTATGTGCCAGATACTACACTTTACCTTTAATGTTTGTATTAACTCTTTGAAGGTTTATTATGGTCTCAACAACAAGAAAACAAAGACTTAAGAAGGCAAAAAAATGTGCTCAAGGTCACATAGCTAAGTAAATGGTGAAACCAGTCTCTGGACTTCAAAATACACGTTTTAACATTGATACTACATTGCTAGCTACGCATCTCTACAAGTAAATTGTCTTATAGAAACTGAATTCCAAAACTTTTATTCTTTTCCACACCTCTCCTTCTTCTCCTCCTCCTCAAATGTTCATTTTAGTAGATACCCCTTACCTAGTTGCTCAAGCTAGCCTTTGTAGATTCCCATTGTTCCTTACCTCCTATTCCCTACCTATCTTACCTCTTAAACCATCTAGATTCCATCTACTTCTTTCTATAGGCTCTGTCTCAATCACAGTCAGGCCTCAACTACCTCACAGGCTGCAGCACAAAAGTTCTCTATGAAGGGACACTCCGGTGATAGAGTCTATATCCAGACAAAATATAACTGATTGAAGTGGAAAAGTAATAGACTCAAATTCCAAAAATAAGGCTAAATGCAAGAAACGCTTGACATTAATAAATTCCAACATCTGGGACAATCTTTTTGAGCTAAAATTCTTGTAACAGAATTTATTTTTCTATCTCCTTTTCTAGCTTTTCATTCCATCCTTCTTCCTAGACACTGGCTAAAACCCAGCTCAGTGATGCTTCTGTGGCAAAATCCTTCCCTCTTAAGTATATTTATTTGCCTGCTTACCTGAATGGCTTTGAAAATTGTCACCAACACAAACCAATCACCTATATACTAATCTTATGTTCTTTTTTCCTTCCAAAGAACATTCTACAACATAAGAAAATGGCAGGCAGCTCTAGGAGGATTTTATAAAATCTGAGCTTTTTAGCAAAACATTGTAATAATAATAGCACCTTTTTACAGTTACAATGTTTTCTGTTTTTAAAGCACTTTCATATACCTTATTTCATTCTTCGGCAGTCATGTTAAGTAAGCTTTATAGGTATTATCTTCAGATCAGAAAACTACACAGAGACATTGTCATTTTGTCTAGATCACAAGGCTATTATGCAGAAGAGCCAAGACCAAATTCTAAAGAGAGACTCTCCACTCACAGCTCTTTCCACTAGTTATCACTACCTCTATTTTTAAAAAAATGTTTGATATATAGTAAGAATTGTCTTTATAAATTAAATTTCATTTTTTTCCTTAAAGTATTTCAACCATTACTTAAGCTATACTTATTTCTAAAGAGGAAGAAAGTATGACCTAACATAGAATAATGACAGCAAAAATCAACTTCATTTAGAATTTCTATGCAAAAACAAATGATCCAAAGAAGATTACAAATAAACATTTCTTTTCTTATTAGAATCAAAAACAGGAAAAATCCATAGCAATCAAGTTAATCTCTAACAAAAATTTTAACCACCTTGTATCTGGTTAATGCAATAGCCCAGAAAATAAAGATAACTATGACACATAGAAATGAGCTGTAAAAAGCATGCACAGAAAGAACATGCTTTCATTTAGAACAGCATGCTTCAATTAAATTTGCAGGCAATCTAAGGAGAATGTAAAACTGATGTAACAGAACTTACCTACCTTGCAATTAAATTGAATACACATTTACGGAAAGTCTGCTCTCCTTTTTTGGTCAGAACAAGCCAACAACAGCAAGTAGCCAGAAATTACAATTAATGTAAAAGAAAAATTCAAGAGGAAATGGATTTGCTAGACTCATTATATATTCAGTCTTAGCTTCAAGAAATGAGTGAGTATTTGCAATGAGGCTGGCAAGACAGGAAATTGAGTTAAAATTGATCAATCTTTTAAATGGCTTTTCTAAGTACAACTTTTATTTTTTTTTAAAAAGGGGAAAATTCTCTTTAGTATTTTATGCCTCTTTGTAATGATGTGTTTATTTCTACTGTTGACCTTGAATCTTCAGAGCTCCCAGAAATAAGATGGATTTTTGGAAAAGTAGTTGGATTCACTAGTCCCAATTACGTACTTCTGTCATTAAGAGGAAAGTCAGAGAGTATAAATAATGAAAAGCCAAATAAGAGATCCAGGAAGAAATTAACTTAGGAGGCGACCAACTGTGTAGCTTATTCTTACCTTGGTTGCTTTTTTCACGGGTTGACATTTTTGCTGGTTGAGACAAAAATGACATATCTTACAATAAAAACTGGGCATTTTCTTAAATGACTATAATAAACGTACTTCTCTTTGATTATTATGAGCTGATAAGGTACACTGAATGAAAATAAGTCAATACTCTTAATAATTAGCAAAAACTTAACTGGTGTAGAAAAGCAAGAGAAATACTTTCTTTGAAAAGGATTTTTAATTTACCTTGGTTGATGATGACATCTTTATGCCTACAAAAAAAGAAGACAATCAAAGGACATTTATGTTATAATTTTACTTGGCTTACCATTAGAATCACCTAAAGAAATTGTTAAAAGTTTCAATGCTTAGGCCACACCCAAGATAAATCTTTAGAAATGAAATTCAGACATTATTTTAACAAGTCTGTCATTGGTCTCAACTATTAATATATATACTGTTTTATAAGACAATGAATATTCCATAAGATCATCTAAACAGTGAAAGTATAGAAAGAACTTCAAAAAATATTCAAATCTTAGGGGATTAGAGAGATTAATTATTTGAGTAGGGAACACAAACAGGAAGATATAGCTGTCTTTCTTTTTTGGAAACACTTAAAAGAAAAAAATACACTTAGAAGAAAAAAAGATACACATTATAATATAGATTTTTAAAAAATGATCCCAAAACAGACATATAATTGGACATGCGAGCATGACAGTCACATAATTAATTTTCAGATAACCGAGAAAGTATAATACTTACTTATCTGTATTTTTTATAACTTTTGATATTAATTTTGATGTTGAAACTGCTCTCAATAATTTATTACGACTCTCATCTGAATTTTCCCATGAATTATGTGACTTTTCAGTTGTCAGTGGTCGCTTTATGCTGGAAGAAACATATTAATTTCTTAGAGAAAAATTCTTTGAGTAGCAATGACATGTAATTGACAGCTTAAACAGAACATAAAAGCAGCAATTAACATTTCCTTAAAGCTAATCCAGAAAAGAGAAGGAAGGATTAGTTGAAAGGTTCCGCCTGGATGAGTGCAGGAGTTAAACAAGGCATTTACCAAGTCTGTTTATAATTCTCGCTAGAACAAGTATTACTTGATTAAAAAATCAATCTGTACTTTTTTTTGAATAGGAAAAAAATCTATATGCTTAAATCCCTGAGTAAAATATTTCTCATAATTTGTGAAACTGTGTGAGTTTGTGAAAATAACCTGTACTTTTTCAAAGTCATTACAAGGCTGCTGTTTTCATCTTTTATATCATTGTGTAATTCATTATATATGGTACAAATGACAATTTGTAAGTAAAATGTAGGACTAAAGGTAAAACTCTTGTGACATCTTTTACAGACAATGATCAGAAATAAACATGACTTAACACAAAAAATGTATCATCAACACTGATTCCATGTATTTATAAATGAAATTTTTGAATTATAAATGATATTTTGGTTGCATTGCTAACTATCCTACCACTCATCCAGTCTCCAATACTTCTGGCAATAGTATATCCAAAGAGCAATTTAGAATGGCAAGCACATTTCCACGAGACCTAAGAAGCTGAAAAAAAGATCTGGGACAAAGAAGATACCAAGTCAAATCAGAACCTTAAAGAGATTGATTATAAAAAAGCCACCTTTAATCACACACAATCCAAAGTCATGTAACATTAATAAACTATATCCAAGAAGAACTCCACATGACACCAGGCAAAAAAATTACAAACCATTTAGATAGCAAAAGAATCTGCGTGAGACACACAGACAAAGCATTTTTTAAAAGTTAAACATGCACCAATCAAATGAAGACTGTTTTGTTTTCCCAAATTTCCATTAGGGATTTGAGACAGAATTATTAAACTGAGCAAATAAAAATACATTATAAATCTTTTAGGAATGGTTGTCATTTATTTTACTAAAATATTTTCCTCACTAGTTCTGGGAATGGTGTAATATTTTCCTAAGATTTCCAAGCAGAAGTATGATGATAAAATATATCTATACCTAATCATAAAGCTTGAACCTGCATTTCTAAAACAGGCAAACTTCATTAAGTTGGTCTAAATATTTGATTACAAGGCAGCTGTAGCACTAAACTCCCAGCATGCAGGTTTAGATCCCCAATTTAGGCTCACACACATTGTTAGAATGTTTCTCCCTTCTCCCCCTCTCATAACTTTAAAATATTAATTATTACAGACACAGAGAGAAGCCCTCAAGCAAGCCTTTAGCATAGAAAAGACCAGATGAAATGATTTCTCTACTCAAGCAAGAACTTATCCTCCCAAAACCCAAAACTGAAACTGAGATGCAGTCAAAATAAAGAGCCATTTGCTGAGAAGGGCCCTTGCAAGTTCAAGGTTGTAATGATGCCAAAATATGATGAGGATAATTACATGGCAATTTTCTGCCATGGTTATAAATTTATGCATAGTTTATATAAATTTTTAACATTTTGTAATTTTATTATAAAAATATTGTTTGGTTTCAAAGTAAGTTATTGTGGCCTTCCTTTCATCAAATTGTTTATAACTTAGAGATTTTTTTTCTTCCAGTTTTAACTGAGAAATTTTGACATTAAATCTTCACTCCCCAATAAGCTAAAATACAGATTTTAACAACAAAGAAGGGGCGGGGGTGTGTGTGTGTGGGGAGCCACTAGGCTTTTCTATTGGAATCCATGGATAGCCAACATTTCTCAAGTCACAGAATTCAGGTATCATTACAACCATTCCCTAGCTCTGTACTCGGGGACAGTTAAAACCTTTTGGTGGGAGTAGAATTCTTGCTTTCTTGAGTTTGTCTGTGTATTTGGAGAGGCTGTGAAGAGGGCTGGGGAGAAGGTGATGCTCGAATTTGTGGACTTTGATCATTAGAATGAGATTCCTCTTTTTTTTCTCTCTGTCCTTGTGGTTTTTCTTTCTTTTTTTCTGTACCACTGTAAAATAAAGTATAACATGGAACAACACATATTTAAACAAATAGAAGATATATCAAGCGATGGAAAAAGTGGTTATTATATAATTCAAAATGCTAAATCATACAGCTAATACAATTTACACTCCTTTCATATAATGATGAAAATATTTCCTTGAAAGTTCTGGAAGCTATTAAAAATCTTCAGTGAAGAATTTATAAGAAAATCCTATGAAGATTGTCCCCTTGAGACCAAAATAGCCCAATGCATTTTGCCATCTTGGAAGATTTGGGGAACAGCAGCAGCTCTCTTAGCTGACTTCAACTTACCCAAATCAGAGCATCAGTGACACTTTCCATTTCCTCTGTAAAACATACTGAATGATGTGCAAGGCACTCTAAATGCTATGTTTAGTAGATTATGTTCTAATTCCCATTTCTTCTGTGTATTTCTCCTCCTGCTTAGTTGAGTTTTGAATTTACCAGCTGATCCCCCCACGAATCCAGAGCCTGGTTATGCCAGTTGAACTTGTTATTTTAATTATGTAAATTAATTAAATACAAAGAAAACTGACAAAATATACATAGAAAAGAAAACTGTAATTTCCACAAAAACGAAGTTGAATGCTCTGGAAAGACTCCATAGAAATCAGTTAGTAAAAGAAACTGATATTAAATTTTATGTAGGTGAGAAAATTAAAAAAAGGTTGAGGAATAAAATCATAAGGTGGGGGGAACGTCTGGGTGGCTCAGTCGGTTAAGCTGTTAAGTGTACAACTTCGGCTCAGGTCATGATCTCATGGTTCATAGGTTAGATCCCTGTGTCAGGCTCTGTGCTGACAGCTCGGAGCCTGGAGCCTGCTTTGTTTGGGTTCTGTGTCTCCCTCTCTCTCTGCCCCTCCCCTGCTCACACGGTGGCTCGCTCTTAAAAATTTTAACATTAAAAAAAAAAAAAAAAAAAAGGTTGTTTTGCAAGAGTTTTAAATTTATTACTCTGTCTTAAAATTGAAACTAACAATTACAAAAAATAATTTATGGGTGTATTTTATGCAAGATAGTCAACAAGGAATCTAATCAGACACGTAATTAGAAAGAGGGTGGGAGGCTCGGCCTTTCATAAAAAAATTGACAAATATGTCAATATATTTACAGTTAAAATATTTAAGATATTTATGTATAAATTCTTGTGTTTCTGCACTTTGACTCTTGATTAATGAAGCACACTCCATTTCTAATCACTGGATAAGAGTCCTTATATTGCACATTTTTGACAATATTACAAACCAGATGGAATCAAGATCTGAATTCCATGGCTAAAAAGGTAGAAAACCATCAACTGTCTACAGTTCTTAATCAAAAGACAGTTTAGAATTTGACTATAAAGTGCATAAATCCACAAGGAGGTACGTTTAAGAATATATTAAACAAATATACATAATATATACAATTTATTACAGAGTAATAGTTAAAAATGTTAAAATACAATTTTAAAATGACATTTAATTTGATTTAGTTTTGATACTTTCTGACCGCAGACTGGCCCCCAACTTTCTACTTCATGTTCAGTTTTTAAAAGTTTGGGCTGAGAAATACAGTTCCACCTCAAAAATATCAGAGTAACTTTGAAATTTAAAACTGATTTAGAAATTTCTTGTTGGTCTTCAAACATTCAAATCCTGAATGTACAGGACACTAGTCTTATGTGGGCCCAATACAACCCAAAAGAGATTTTCCTCCTGAGTATTTAAAAGCAAAATACAGAGCCTCTGCACCATAAAGTGACAAACTCGGCTAGTCTTAAGATTACCGAGTTACTATTGTGCATAGTACTGATCACTGTGCAGGACCAGTTACATAAGAAAACGGGCTGAATCCAAACCACTACTAAAAACAAGGAAGTTTATTAAAAATATTAAAATTTCCACTATGCATTTATAACTTGTCCTTTTCTCCTAAAAGGGAAGCATAGATAATACATTTTGGAGGAGAAAGTCTGGATTCCAAAATGACAATGACTTCAAACACTGAATTCTACAAGGGGCTTTTATAAATTTTTTTTTTTTTCAACGTTTTTATTTATTTTTGGGACAAAGAGAGACAGAGCATGAACGGGGGAGGGGCAGAGAGAGAGGGAGACACAGAATCGGAAACAGGCTCCAGGCTCCGAGCCATCAGCCCAGAGCCTGACGCGGGGCTCGAACTCACGGACCGCGAGATCGTGACCTGGCTGAAGTCGGACGCTTAACCGACTGCGCCACCCAGGCGCCCCAACAAGGGGCTTTTAAAAGGCCTAAAAGATCAGGGCCCCTGGCTGGCTCAGTCAGTGCAGCATGCAACTCTTGATCGAGTTTCAAACCCCACATTGGGTACAGAGATTACTTAAAAATAAAAAATATTTAATAAATAAGTAAATAAATAACCTAAAGATCTTGTTATTTCTTTACTATTCCTGTAGCCAAATGTTTGGTTAGCATCTATAAACCCACACTGATGAGTAACTTGTCACTGGCATTAGTTCATTAAGGCAACCATTTTCTATCAGTACATTTTAAATATTATTCCATTACTTAAGGTTTTTCCTTAGTTATTCCTTGAAGAGAACAGTTGTAAGATTATGTAGTTGATCTCTTATGGTCTCTCCAAACTCTATGTGGGATAATCTGCTAGGAATTACACAAAAGTGCAAAAATTCTGTAAGCAATTTTATTGAAACAACAGATTAATTCATTGATGAAAAGAACATATAGAATGTAAATCTGTAGTTCACTGAAACTCTTTTGTAATATTTCCACTGCCCTTCTACCTACCATCCCCTAACACAGACACACACACACACACACAACACAGTACTATATAGTATATATACTATTTGTACATAATACAAAGTATTATGCCTTTTTTTTATAGCATGGTTAAAGAATAAAAGTTATAATAGTGTTCAACCTCCCACAAATGTATATATACTGAAGATTCTATTTCTCCTTTAAAAACTGCTGTATAGGGGCGCCTCAGCACCCCTGGGTGGCTCAGTTGGTTGAGCATCCGACTTCGGCCCAGGTCACGATCTTGCAGTCCGTGGGTTCGAGCCCCACATCGGGCTCTGTGCTGACAGCTTGGAGCTCGGAGTCCGGAGCCTGTTTCAGATTCTGTGTCTCCCTCTCTCTCTGACCCTGCCCTGTTCATGCTCTCTCTGTCTCAAAAATAAACACTAAAACAAAAAAATTAAAAAAAATAAAAAATAAAAAAATAAAAACTGCTGTATCAAATGTATTCCTTATATAAGCACAGAAAATGTGCTTATATAATTAAATATAGTGATGCTTATCTCATCAACAAATGCTTGTTAAAAAGAAACAAAACCCCGGGCGCCTGGATGGCTCAGCTGGTTAAGCATCTGATTCTTGATTTCAGCTCAGGTCACAATCTCATGGTTCCTGAGTTCCAGGGAGCCTGTTTGTGATTCTCTCTCTGCCCCTCCCGCCCCCCTCCCACTAGCATGTGTGTGTGTGTGCGTGTGCATGTGCGTGCATGCTTACACACTCTCTCTCTCTTTCTCAAAATAAATAAATTAATAAAAAATAAAAAGAAACAAACCAAACCAGGAATGAAAACACTTTCTTTAGTAGGAACCAAAAGTTACCTCACACAACTTGATAGGTTACATGAATGTAAACTAACTGGGTGGGCTGGGTGGGTGTCTACATTCAGAGTTAAAGAATTCAAAGGACATGCTCACTTTAATTCCATACAGTCCTATTTCATTTTTTTTTCAAAAGTAGAATTATCACATTCAGACAATTTTGCAATGGTAGCTTTTCTTTCCCTTACAAATGGATACCTTTTAGCAGCAGATGAAAGAGTTTCTTTCCTTGCAATTGCGACAGAGCTGGTGTGGCTTGGCTTTCTGTTTGCACCACTCCCGTTGGTTATACAGGACATAGAAATAGCTTCTCGAAGGCCTGGCTGGCCTAAAAGTGGTTAAGAAAAAATTTACATTAAACTTCAAAATATTTCTCAAAAACTGGGAACTTAAAAATTAAGTCCATTAAAATGTGTTTAGAACTAAGTAAGCAGACTGCTTCCTCTGGTAAGCAGAACACAGTATTTTTGTCTCAAAACTTAATCTCATCAAATGGATCTATAAAAAGGCCATGCTAAATTGCTACAATGTAGCTAGACTTATTCTCTAGCTAAATAGTTTGCACCCCACACACAGCAGCTTTAAAAAACATGATTCAAAGTTGTGCTTCAGGTAAACCACAAATCTCCACATCATTGATTTTCAGAAATCACTCAGGTTCTACTGAAATCAAATTATTCAGAAATTCTAGAACCATAAATGTTAAGTCTTACAATGTTATTCCATATAAATAAAGCATAAATGTATAAAGCAACCTCTGCTTTCTTAATTTATATTGTAGAAGGATTGGAATAAATATGTGATGAGTATGATCGCTTCTCGGCCTTTTGGCTAAGATCAAGTGTAATATGTGATGAGTATGGGTAAACAGGAGACCTATTTCCCAGAAAAAGTTTCAAATATAATAATGTACAGTAACCCCCAAATTATGCTAATATCACTGGTCATCAAATCTACCACTAGTCTGCCAAACTGGCGACTTCTTGTTGATTTGACTGTTATTTTTTTTTGATTGTGGCAAAATATAACAAAATTTACCATTTTAAGCATTTAAAAAAAGGTACAATTCAGTGGCATTTGGCATATTTACTACACTGTGCAATCATATTCAATTCCAGAACATTTTGATCACCCCAAACAGAAACCCTGTACTCACTGAGCATTCACTTCCCATTCCTTTCTTCCTCCCCTCAGCCCATGTCAAAGGTTAAGTTGCATCATCTCTTTGTATCTGCCTCTTCTGAATATTTCATATACATGGAACCATACAATATGTGCTCTTTTGTGTCTGGCTTATTTTACTTAGCACAGTGTGTTCAAGGTTCATCCATGTGGCAGCACATATGAGTACTTTATTATTTTTTATGGATGAGTAATACTCCATCGTATGAATATACCACATCTTGTTTATCCATTCATCTGTTGATGGATAATTGGGTAGTTTCAATCTTTAGGCTAATGTGAATTGTACTGCCATAAACCTTTTTATACAAGTTTTCATTTGAACATCTATTTTTAATTCTTTGGGGTATATAACTTAGGAGTAGAACTGCTGGGTCACATGGTTATTTTAACTTAATGAGGAACTAATAAGACAGCAGATGCACAATTTTACAATCCCACCATCAATGTATTATTTCAATGAATTATTTCAACACATCCTTGCTAACGCTTATTTTCAGTTTTTTTTTTTTAATTATAGCCATCTCAGTTAATATTAAGTGCTATTTCACTGTGGTTTTGATTTACATTTCTCCAATGATGAGAATATCTTGAGCTTGTTGGCCATTTGTGTTTCTTTAGAGAAATATCTATTCAAGTCCTTTGCCCATTTTTCAACAGAACAATATTATGTAAATTGTTCATAATGCACTCTTACAATCCTTTTATTTCTGAAAGGTTCCCACTTTCATTTCTGATTTTAGCAATTTTTGGGGTGGGGGAGGGTCAGAGAAAGAGGGAAAGAGAGAATCCTAAGCAGGCTCTATACTCAGCACAGAGCCTGACATGGGGCTTGATCTCAAAAAACCTGTGAAATCATGACCGGAGCTGAAATCAAGAGTGGAATGCTTAACCGATGGAAGCGCCCAGGTGCCCCTCTGATTTCAGCAATTTAATTTTTTTTTTAATGTTTATTTATTTTTGAGAGAGAAAGAAAGAGAAAGAGAGAGAGAGAGACAGACAGACTCGGGGAGAGGCAGAGAGAGGGAGGGAGACACAGAATCTGAAGCAGGCTCCAGGCTTTGAGCTGTCAGCACAGAGCCTGATGCGGGGCTCGAACCACGAATAGGACTGTGAGATCATGACATGAGCTAAAGTCAGACACTTAACCAACTGAGTCACCCAAGTACCCCAAATTTAGCAATTTAAAGCTTCCCTTTTTTTTTTTCAGTCTACCTAAAATCTTGTCAAGTTTGTTGATCTTTTAAAACACCAACTTTTGGTTGCATTGGTTCGTTGTTTTTATGTTCTCTATTTATCTTTAACCTTTATTATTTCTTTCCCTTTGCTAGTGTTGGGTTTGGTATTTTTCTGTTTCCTTAAAATTAGGTTACTAAATTGAAATCTTTTTTTTTAATGTTTTATTTATTTTTGAGAGAGAAAGACACAGAGTGTGAACAGAGGAGGGGCAAAGGGAGAGGGAGACACAGAATCCAAAGCGGGCTCCAGGCTCTGAGCTGTCAGCACAGAGCCCGACGTGGGGCTTGAACTCACGAATGGTGAGATCAGACCTGAGCCGAAGTTGGACACTTAACTGACTGAGCCACCCAGGTGCCCCAAATTGAAATCTTTTTAAACACAGGCATTTACAACTATAAATTTTCCTCTGAGCACTGCTTTTGCTATACCAATAGCTGGTTTTGAAATGCAGTAAAACCTTGATTTGTGAGCATAATTCATTCTGGAAACATGCTTGTAATCCAAAGCACTTGTATATCAAAGCAAATTTCCCCAAAGAAATAATGGAAACTGAGATGATTTGTTCCACAACCCCAAAATATTCATTTAAAAATGATTACAACAGAGTAATATAATACAAAATAATAACTACAAAATATGAAGAAGAATAAACAAATTAACCTGCACTTACCTTTGAAAATCTTCATGGCTGGTGTGAGGGAGACAAGAGAGAGAAGGGTTATTGTGTAGGATGACTTTCACTCTCACCAATGTAACCAGTGCTATCTCTTGGCTCAATAGAACCTTTTTCTACATGGGGGCCATTGTATATGCTCGTACGGATGCTGACTACAGTATTAACAAAACTCTTGTCATACATTGTGTTTAATGTAACTGGCAATAAGGCAGGAGAGGAAAAGGGTCTATATCTGCAGGCAGCCTGACCTAGAATGAAGCAAAGCATTCCTGAGCTTACTCTTGTATGGAAAAGCAAAGGATTGTCTACAGGCACGTTGAAGCGACAAAAACTACACTAGTGCCAGTTGTGGGCACCTTCCAATGTTCTGAAAAATCACTGATTTCTGAGAAACACCACAGCCTGAGACCAGGCATGGGACACAATCACCCACAACCCCACAGAGAGAGAGAGAGAGAGAGCGAGAGAGAGAGAGCGCGCGCGCGCGCGCGCGAGCGCGTGAGCGTGTGTGCCATTGGCTCAGTTGTGATCATGTGGTATTTGGTGTCACGTACTACCTGTACTGCAGGACGTGACTCATTTTTCAAGGTAAAATTTATTAGAAACATTTACTCATCTGGGGCGCCTGGGTGGCTCAGTCAGTTGAGTGTCTGACTTCGGCTCAGGTCATGATCTCACAGCTCGTGAGTTCGGAGCCCCGCGTTGGGCTCTGTGCTGACAGCTCGGAGCCTGGAGCCTGCTTCGGATTCTGTGTCTCCCTCTCTCTCTGCCCCTAACCCACTCACATCCTGTCTCTGTCTCTCTCAAAGGTAAATAAACGTTACAACAAAATTTTTTTTTAAATAAAAAAAATAAAGAAAGAAAGAAATGTTTACTCATCTTGTGCAACACTCGTAGAACAACTTACTCGCAATGCAAGGTTTAGTGTATAATTTTTTGGTTTTTGTTACACACTAAACAATCCCCATTAACCACTACATCACACACACACACACACACACACACACACACACACACACAGTCTGCAATCTACTTTCTATGCTCTCTTTCAATGTCCCAAACCTTGTCTCAAAACGGAGATCATGGGAATGCAAGCTGGTGCAGCCATTCTGGAAAACAGTATGGAGGTTCCTCAAAAAACTAAAAATAGAACTACCCTATGACCCAACAATTGCTCTACTAGGCATTTATCCACGGGATACAGGTGTGCTGTTTCGAAGGGACACATGCACTCCCATGATTATAGCAGCACTATCAACAATAGCCAAAGTATGGAAAGAGCCCAAATGTCCATCAATGGATGAATGGATAAAGAAAATGTGGTATATACATACAATGGAGTATTACTCGGCAATCAAAAAGAATGAAATCTTGCCATTTGCAACTACATGGATGGAACTGGATGGTATTATGCTAAGTGAAATTAGAGAAAGACAAAAATCATATGACTTCACTCCTATGAGGACTTTAAGAGTCAAAACAGATGAATATAAGGGAAGGGAAACAAAAATAATATAAAAACAGGGAGGGGGACAACACAGAAGGACTCATAAATATGGAAAACAAATTGAGGGTTACTGGAGGGGTTGTGGGAGGGGGGATGGGCTAAATGGGTAAGGGGCACTAAGGAATCTACTCTTGAAATCACTATTGCACTATATGCTAACTAATTTGGATGTAAATTTAAAAAAAATAACAAACAAAATTAAAAAATAAATAAAGGGGTTCTGGAGATGATAAAATGATATGTAAATGTGATTTCATGTTGTTCATTTATGAAAATTTTTCAAAAGTTAACAGCACAAATCAAAGTTTGATTATTGTTGAAACCAAAAAAACAACAAAAGAAATCAGGAGATCAACCACACCCATTAGGTGATTACACTATAGCTATTACATCAAAAACAAAAAAACGCAAGTGTTGCAAAGAATGTGAAGAAACTGGAATCCTTGTGTATTTCTGGTAGGAATGCAACTCAACCTTCTGCAATCTATCATCTAACCACTTCACAGAAATTTTTCTTGCCAATATCACCAACGGTTCTTTGTCACTAAATTCAAAGGATGCTTTCCAGTCCTTATCTTGCTTGGCTTTCCCTCACCAACTAATACTGCTGACCATTCAGGCAAGGACGGTATTCAGGCAGGAACAATGTCCTTAGTTTCTAGGACACTGCCTTTGCCTGAATTTTGTCTTAGCTCTCTGACCATTTTTTCTCACTCTCGTTTGCTGGATCTTCTTTTCCTGCTTACATTTTACTACCACCCACTCATGGTATAAACCAGAAAACAGGAAATTAGCTTTGATTCTTCCATTTCCATACAGCCAACAATTAATAGGTGACTAAGTCCTTTGCTGCTTCTACAACTTCTTTTTGTTTTATTTTTCCCTGGTTTTAATTGAGACATAACTGGTATACAGTAAGTTGTACACGTATAAAGTGTACGATTTACTAAGTTTTGACATACATATATGTCTGTGAAACAATCACCACAATCAACACAGTGAACATAGCCATCATCCTCAAAAGTGTCCTTGTGTCCTATAATCCACCTCTCCCTCCCTCAACTTTGGACTCCAAGCAACCACCACTCTACTTCCTAATCACTACAGGTTAGTTCACATTTTCTAGCATTTTATATAATGGAATAATACAATGTGTATCTTTCTTGCCTGATGTTTTAAATTCAGCATAATTATGCTAAGTTTCATCTGAGCTGGTAAGTGTATCAACAGATTATTCCTTTTTATAACCCAATACTATTCCATTACATGGATATATCACAATACTTTTATTCATTTACCTGTAGACATTGGGGTTGTTTTCATATTTTTGTATTACAAATAAAGCTACAGAGAACATAAGTGTACAAGTCTTTGTGGGATACATGCTTTCATTTCTTAAAGGTAAATACCTGGGTTGTATGGTACCTGAATATTTAGCTTTTTAAGAAACTGCCAAATTGTTTTCCAAAGTGGTTGCACCATTTTACATTCCTACCTGCACTGTATAAAAGTTCCAGTTGTTCTGCATCCTTGCAAATACTTGGAACGACCAGTCTTTTTCATTTTAGCCACCTTGCTGAGCATGTAGTGGCATCTCACTGTGGTTTTCATCTGCATTTCCTTAATGTCTAAAAGTACTGAGTATCTTTTTATGTGCTTGACATCCATATATCTTTGTTAGTCATGTGTACGTTTATATATTTTGCCTATTTTTTAAATGGGCTGTCTTCTAGATAAAAGTTTTTTGAGAGATATGTGTTGAAACGATTTTTTCCCGTTTTGTAGCTTGCCTTTTTATTTTCAAAAATCTTTGGAAGAACAAGATTTTTAAATTTTGATGTTCAATTAATGGCTTTCTCCCTTATTATTTGTACTTGTTTGTGTTCTATTTACGACATTCTTTCTAAACCCACGGTCATTAAAGGTTCTCCCTGTATTTTCTTACAGAAATTTTATGGATTTAGCTCTTATGCTGAGGTCTATGATCCATTTTGTTCATTTTTGTATGGTGTGAGATAACAGTCAAGGCGGGTTTGTTTTTTTTTGTTTTGTTTTGGCTTATGACCAAAATCTTGAATTCAATTTTTCCTCCTATCCTTTCTTACACCTAATCTTTAACATTTGTTCTGCTACTTGGAATGTTCTTCACCTGGAAGGCTCATCCTCACCTTTTAAATTTCAGCTGAACAGCACTTCGTCAAAGAAGGCTTTTATGATCATCTTACTCTCTTACTACCCCATTTCCTTTGCAGTCCTTATCCCCATTTATAATTATTTGTAACTCTATTTGGAAACCTTACTTGTTTTGTGCTTCTTGTATGTATCCCTGTGATTTATACTGTGCTTGGCACACAGAAAGCACCTGCTCAGTATCTGAAGACTAAATGAATGCAACTTCACCACGACTGCCTCAAATTTCTGTTCTGGATTATGTTCAGTTTTAGCTCTATTCTCCCTACTTGCTATATTACCCTTCTCTTAAGGCATTGTCAACACTGCATCAGAATCCTCTTTCTGAAACATGCTGTATGTCTTTGAATTTGATATGCCATCAATAGTAACATGCACCATCATCTTGAATGCCCTATAAGGATGTGCTGCTTGTGAGAACTGTAGGCACAATCAATTGTAAGAAACAGGTGCTGTAATTTCAGAGATGTTAAAATGCAAGAAATATAGGGATTTCAGAATTAATGAATTTCTGTAAATCAACCTGTCGCTCCTCACTTTAAAATCCCTAAATGGTTCTCCAGTGCCCTCCGGATAAGAACTAAATTCCTCAGAAAGGCATAAGAAAACCTTTCACCAAGGGCCCTATCTAACAGTCTAGGTTCATTTCTTAACACTCCCAACCTCACACCTCATGCTTCAGTTTCCTCTGAATTCCTTAACTAAGTACTTTTACTCCTTTGTGCTCTTGCGCCTGGACTGTCCTTTCTGGCATATGCTAGTCATCCCTGCTTGCCTAAATTAACACATATTCATCATCCATCTACCCATGGGTTTACAAAAGACTTAAAAGCCTTGTTTTACAAAAGAGTAAAAGGCAGTTACTGGCATCACGGAGTTCAACATCTTGGAAGAGAATCACACTGGCAATGAAAATATGTGGTAAGTACAGTAACAGTGATATGAACAGAGTATGAACAAGTACAAAGGAAAGACACATAACTCTATAAAGAGGATTAGGAGCACAGAACTCAAAAAAGATTTCCTAGAAGAAATGCAGAACAAAGTGTTAAGCCAAGTAAAAGATAGGTGATAAGATACTTGGAGCTTACTCTAGTATGTGCAAAGAAACAGACTATAATAGCAAAGTGGGGTGTGTGTGAGTGCATGGAAGAGAGGAGGCAGACAAAAAGCTCTTTGTGTGGTGAGAATGTGAAACAAGAGACAGCAGAGTCCAGATGGGAGAGGTAAACAGCAGTTAGATTATGGAGACTCTATCTACAGAGGATAGAGATCACTAAAAGGGTTTGAGCTGGAAAAAAGGAGTTAGTTCAATTTACATTTTAGAGAAAACCCTCTAGTGGCTACGTGAAGAGCAGATTTTAGGGCAGTGGTCCAAGCATAGATGATGGAGATATGAAATAAGAGCCTGGTAGCATGAATGCAGGGGAGGAGTCAGTTTTAAGAAATGTTTAGAAGACTTAAAGAATAAGGAGTTCAATTTGGGGACATTGTACATTTACGAATTCTGAAGGACACACAAACAGAACAATCTAGTAAGATAGACAATTCTGAAGTGCTGAAGCCTAGATCTGGGAACAATTTGGGAACTGGTACTAATAAGTGGCTATTAAAATCATGAAGGTAGATGAGTGCTGATGTCACCTCCTGCAAGGAACCTTCAACTCCGGTTTGAGTTAATTAAGTATTTATCCTAGGTGCTCCCACAGCACCCTGAATTTACCTTTTTAATACGAATTACCTATGATTTTGTAATACTGACCTATCTGTCTTCTCAGTTTACCTGAGGTCCTTTGGGGGCAAAGTCCGTGTTTTTTATTTCTTTAATCTCCACCACCTAAAACAGTGCCTCGTTCACTGAAAAGATGAAGGAAACAGACACTGTCAATACAGTAAATGGTGTGGAGTAATATTAATTATCAAGTGCTTGCCAGGTGCTAGGCATTGTCCTAGGTACTTTATAAGTGGTATATCCTTTAACCTTACCCATAATCCTGAAAGGGATTTATTATTATCATCCCAATTTTACTGAAGAAGAAATTGGAGAGATTATTAACATGCTCAAGGTTCTATTGCGGTAAGCAGTGAAATCAACATTTGAGTCCAGGCAGAAGGAGTAGTTAAGTAAGGAGAAAGAAATAATTCTGCCAAACGTAGAGTGACATTTTAAGCAGTGCCAGGATAACACACAGAAACTTACCAGAGGGAGTAGGGGGAAAGGAAATTCTAAGCAGACAATAGTACTAAATCATCAAGGACCCCAGATACTAATGTAAACAGCAAGAGGGGCGCCTGGGTGTCTCAGTAGGTTAAGCATCCAACCTCAGCTTAGGTCATGATCTCACAGTTTGTGGGTTCAAGCCCCACATCGGGTTCTCTGCTATCAGTACAGAGCCTGCTTCAGATCCTCTGTTCCCCTCTCTCTGCCCTTCCACTGCTAGTGTTTTCTCTCACAAAAACAAATAAACATTAAAAATAATATAAATGGGGCGCCTGGGTGGCGCAGTCGGTTAAGCGTCCGACTTCAGCCAGGTCACGATCTCGCGGTCCGGGAGTTCGAGCCCCGTGTCAGGCTCTGGGCTGATGGCTCGGAGCCTGGAGCCTGTTTCTGACTCTGTGTCTCCCTCTCTCTCTGCCCCTCCCCGGTTCATGCTCTGTCTCTCTCTGTCCCAAAAATAAAATAAAAAACGTTGAAAAAAAAAATTTAAAAATAATATAAATAAATAAATAGCAAGAAAAGGCCAAAAGAAGGTTTTCATGGTCGCCTTTAATCCTACAGTTTAATTTGAAATAGCTCTTGGTACTGGGAATCCTTAGCATTTGGATGAAAGAGTGAATCATCTCCCAAGGTAGAGGCAATGCATTAAGTAAAGCAGAGGCAGGAAACAAAAAGGAACTGTGGGTGAATGCTTGTTTTTCAGTTGAGAAGTCTAAAGTGTATTCTTTGAAATTCAGAATATTAGGAACTTAACTGGAAGAATGGAACATAAAAATGATTATTGAAGTTACACAGATCCATGACTGGAATGCACCATTAGTGCTGTGTGTGTGTGCATATATGTATATATGTGTATGCACACACACACATCCCTCTCCTCTATGGCTTAGACATTATAAAGTCTGAGCCGTGATCTCAAAGATTAGCCTACAGGACTGGAAGCAGCAAGAACCTCTCCTTTTTTACAAAAGTATAAGTAGTTCTATTTCTGAGCAGGAACCTGGCTGAAATAGAAATTTAGGCTAAAAGTCTATAAACCAGGAAGGTATTTAGTTTTAATTAGAGTAGAAACCATCATTAATGCCAGCTGAAGGCCAACAATAATTTTTATACTTTATGATGACATAAGAATACTAACCATATGTTTTATATTCCTTGATGACAGACCCAAGCATAGGACCTTTCTGATAACTTAGCCTGACAGTTCCTAAATACTAATGACTATACTATACTCTAGACTCACACAGTAAAGTTATCACTAGAAACTGTTCCATATTCAAAATCACAAAATCTAAAATCCTGGCTACCCTAATCCCTAATATTCTCTTAATCTTGGATCTATCCCAATCCCCCTCTCTAAACCAGTTTTTTTTTTTTAACCACAACTTCCTGCTTCTAAAACTTTCTATTCTCCACATTCAATTTAACAAGTACTTACTGAGTCATCCCAAGGCTAGCTGTTAGTAACAAACTGTCCCTGCCTTCAAATAGATTATAATCTAGCAGGAACATCAAATATACGTACCAAAACAGACTTTTAAAACTTTTTAAATGATTCCAAGAAGAGACAAAGAAATGGTAATATTGTCAGGAAATAGTTTGAACCTTAAAAGATGGAAAAATATGGCGGGCACCTGGATGGCTCAGTTGGTTGTGTCCGACTATTGATTTCAACTCAAGTCATGATTTCTCCGTACGTGGAACTGAGCCCTTTGTTGGGCTCTGCGCTGACAGTGCAGAGCCTGTTTTGGATTCTCTCTCAAAATAAATAAACATTAAAAAAAAAAAAAAAAAAAAAGATGGGAAAATTTTTGATCAGAAGAAGGATAAAGATGGCCCATGGAGGAAAAACTCTAGCTGACACTCAAAATTTTTTATTTATCTCAGATTCTCTATCATATGCCCCACAGCTCCAACTGCAGACCTCTTCCACTCTCTTTATATTTTCAAGCTCCTTTCCTTTTGTCTCACAGGAAGGTGTACTTCAGTCCTTTCAACTCCTAATGGCCACTAGTTTTTTGAAAGTATATTTTGAGTTGAAATGACCAAAGATAGATTTGACTTTCATATAGAAATGGAACTCTAGATTTCGGGAAACGGTAATTGTTGCCTGGTCTGAGGCAATATCCACTCATATACTTCTATATGCAAAGTGCATCTTAGAAGTCTTTGATCTGTTGTCAAATAATAAAACACTTCCATCTCCTACCACAATCACCAGTCACTTTGGCCCAAGGGCCCACCAAGGAAATTTACTTTCCAACCAGATTAGTATAATTTACTTATCAACATCATTTACAGCAAACTTATGACAATTTCTGTCTTTTCCCAAATGTTATCTGGAGTAAGAGGCAATGATACAGACCTGTGCCTGTACGTTATCCCAGTTTCTACACAATTAGGATTGTTTTTTTTAAGAAAACAGATACTCTTTACATTTCAATTTTGCCTCTGGGCTCTCTCATTTCTCAAATGTCATCTGCAATGCTTGATACTTTTGGTTTACCAGCAGTTTCCTGGTGTAAAATGACTGATTCTCATCTTCAGATAAATTTGACTCCTTTGCTTATATACCATTGTATACTAACAGCCTGTCTTCACATAATGCCACTGGACTGTATTCTCAAATTACATTCATTTGGTCACCCTGAGAGGTCTTAATGGGTTTCCCAGGCACCAGCTGTGACATAATTTGTCTTCCTGGCAGCTAATCTTGCCAAAGTGTTCCCTGGGCCTTCCCGTTTGTTCCAAAATACAGGTAATTTTTTTTTTCCTTTTGGCAGGAACTCCGTTACAACTGCTACATATATTATGAACATATGCCGTCAAAAGGAAAAAATTCTCCAACAGAAGAGAAGGTATATGAGAAACTTAAATGACTGGCTACCTTAAAAACTACTGGGAGGTGGAGGGGACGCCTGGGTGGCTCAGTCAGTTAAGCGTCAGACTTTGGCTCAGGTCATGATCTCTTGGTTTGTGAGTTTGAGCCCTGCATCAGGCTCTGTGCTCACAGCTTAGAGCCTGGCGCCTGCTTCATATTCTGTGTCTCCCCATCTCCTGGCCCCTCCCATGCTCATGTTCTGTCTCTGTCTCTCAATAATAAATAAACGTTAAAAAAAAAATTAAAAGGAAAAAAAAAACTACTGGGAAAATTTCTACCTTAGTTAAGTGTCGAGCATAATATACTGGAGAAAAAAATGGGGCTTAGCTTTTAATACCGCTGGCACATGAGAAGGAATAAACTAACAGAAGAGTACTAAAAATACTGAAATGACTAGTTAGGTGTGCTTCTGACTTAGACATCTACTGAATGGTAATATTACTACAAAGTGACACAGTAGAATGTCATTAAACCAGCAGCATACACAACATTTAGTTTTAGTCACACCTAAAGCTATGTCCCCCCCCCCCCCATATCACCACCATCTAGCAAAATTAGTTGAATTTATCAATAAGGAAGTTAGCTTATACTTTTAACCACAGTTTCATAAAGAGCTTTCACACTTATTTATCCAACAGGGGGTTAGCCTTACTTCTAAAGAAAAATCCTCTAAAAAAGTGTAGCTATCTAAGCAAATGATAGTGAGTATTCTCCTATCAGTAATTTATGTGAAAGTGAATACAATAAATTCTAATTTCACAGAGGACTAAAAAAAAAATTCACATAGAAGATAAAATTTTCCACAGTATCAGAAATTACTTTTTCAATAAAGAAAAAATATACAAGGGGCCCCTGAGTGGTTCAGTGGGTTAAGTGTCGGACTTCAGCTCAGGTCATGATCTCATGGTTCGTTGAGTTCGAGCCCCACGTCAGGTCCACGCTGACATCTCAGAGCCTAGAACCTGCTTTGTATTCTGTGTTTCCCTCTCTCTGTCCCTCCCCTCCTCGGGCTCTGTCTCTCTCTCTCTCAAAAATAAACAAACATTAAAAAGAAATTAAAAATATATACAAAATTCCCACAAAATAATTTTATTTTTTAAAAAGAGCATTTTATGAAAAACGTCATTTATTATAAAATACTTTGCTTAAAATGATCATTACAAATATTCATAATATAAATCCTGTTTAATATCAAAACTGACAGTTGATCTTTATTAGGCTATATACAAACGTCAATAGTGAAGAATCACCTAATATTTTCCCAATAATTCCTATTGTATATTATAAACTCCACGATACAGCTGTTTAGAATTTCCAATAATAAATTTAAAACCTTTAAATACATATTTCTCTAAGTATCAATATTGGCAAACAAAAATTAGTCAAGCAAATTTTTCCACTAAAAGGAACCAGAGTAATTCTTAACAATGAATTATGCTCATCTCTAAAATAATATCTCCCCAAATTGTTATATAATCAACTCCCCCTTTAATCTCTTTTATAGACAGCATTTCAAAGCCTGCATCTAACTAAGTAACTTAAAGAATAATCACTAGTAGGCTACGTGGGTGGCTCAGGTGGTTGAGTGCTGACTTCAGTTCAGGTCATGATCTCACGGCTCGTGGTTCGAGCCTTGCGTTGGGCTTTGTGCTGACAGCTCAGAGCCTGGAGCCTATTTTGGATTCTGTGTCTCCCTCTCTCTCTGCCCCTCCCCCATTCACACTCTGTATCTCTCTCTCTCAAAAATAAACATAAAAATTTTTTAAAAAGTCAAAAAAAAAGAAAAAAAGAATAATCACTAGTGGACCCCATTTCAGAATATAACCATGTTGGCACATTGTAAGAAGAGCAGTCATAGTAAGCTTATAAAGTACAATTAGTGGAAAGGAGCTCCCTATCTAATTAATAAGGTTATTAATAAGGATTAGGAGTTGATAGTATGTGGGGGAAAAAAGTTCCAATGTAGCAGCTGCAGATGGCTCTGTAACTCCAGAACTAGGTTAAGTCGTCACTAAAGAGCCTTAAATAAATCTGATCCTAAATTCACTTCAGAGACAAAAGGAATTATGAGTAAGGACAACTAAACAAAGACTAGAAAGAGTAACTTACAGAAAGTATGTCCCTGGAGAATAGGAACTACAGCTATTTAATTTTATTTGTATTTTATGACATTGGAACAGGTAAGTATGAAGTAACTGATGCATCATACAAAATTTACCATTGTCTATCAAATTTTTAAAAAGCAGTCTTTAAATTTCTCTATAAATGGGTGCCTGGGTGGCTCAGTTGGTTGAGCGTCCGACTTCAGCTCAGGTCATGATCTCACACTCCGTGAGTCTGAGCCCGCGTCGGGCTCTGGGCTGACAGCTCAGAGCCTGGAGCCCACTTCAGATTCTGTGTCTCCCCCTCTCTCTGCCCCTCCCCTGCTCATGCTCTGTCTCTCTCTGTCTCAAAAATAAATTTAAAAAATTAAAAAAATTTTTTTAAATTTCTTTATAAATATTTTTTACTCAAATATCTTGGGAAATAAAAAAATCAGAAAAAAGTGTTTAAATTTTTCTCAACACAAAATTATAACGTACTGTTGTTTTAGCATAATAAAAAAATTCTCAATGTTTTTTAACTAGTATGACCTATTTAAAATAAGCTTTCTTTTTTAAAAAAATCTTTTTAACGTTTATTTATCTTTGAAAGAGAGAGCGAGTGAGCTGGAGAGGGGCAGAGCGAGGGAGACACAGAATCTGAAGCAGGCTCCAGGCTGTGAGCTGTCAGCACAGAGCACCTGGGGCTCAAACTCATGAACCATGAGATCATGACCTGAGCAGAAGTTAGACGTTAAACCGACTGAGCCACCCAGGTGCCCCTGAAATAAGCTTTCAAAAATATTGTGGATAATAACCAAACACTGTACCATTTTCTCTTTCAGAATTTAAAATATTTATACAGTCAGAAGCTGAGGTTACATGTCAATTATAAATGGTGTGTTCTTTCTCTACACCAAGTTCACCTTCCCTTTAAAGCCCACACACACTAACTGATCTGGCTCCTCATTCTACTCTAACAACTCCAGAATCCTCTTATTAAAATCAATTTATAACCAAATAAAGTTCTTCCTGGCTTGATTTTGGCAGTCCTCAAAGCTGGTTCTCAAAAAAATTTAAGGACTGCAATATAACATTATTAGCTAAAGTGGTTTCTATGAAATCTTTTGCCAAACTTTCCAGTCCCTTATCCCTTGTCACTGACACATTTATCCTACTAACCACTAATGGAGCAGATCAACCCAGCCACCTGTCTAAGTCTCCACTATTAACTACCTAGGCCTAGAGTATTTGAAGGTGGGAAGTATAAGAATGGGAATCACATTGTGTGTGTATACACACACACACACACACACACACACACACACACACACACATATATATATCACATCTTCTTTACCCATTCATTTATTAAAAATACAGCATAGGGAAGGGAATATAGTCATTAATACTGTAATAATGTAAGGTATGATAATGTATGGGAACTATCATGGAGAGCACTGACTAAACAGAATTGTTGAATCATGATACTGTACACTTGAAACTAATGTAACACTGTATGCTAACTATACACTTCAATAATAAAAATTAAAAATAACTTAAAAAAAAAAAGAATGGGAACCACACAATCAGAATGCACCACTTCAGTGTTTTCAAGGTGACTCAGCACTTCCTTTGTATGTCTATGGTCTCCTATTCTCTAGTCATTCCAATTACCCCTTTTTTCACCAGTAGGAACTGTCTTACCTTCTTAGAGAGCATCACTGTCTCCTGAGGAAAAGTGGTAAGGAATCGAAGTTCCAGCCCTGACAACTGTGAATATTTAGTGACCCCCACATAGTTTTAGCTCTTTTCAGTCTATCCCAGAAGGAGTCTTCTAAGACCAATAGTTTCTTACCTGTGCTACAGTTCTTGTCCAAACTCTCAGGAAACCTGCCTCATCAATTCCCACCCCCTATTCATGTTGGCATTAATATCTTTCTCCATGCTGTCTTTTGTCCTCAACTTATCTTTATCCTCAAGTCTATAACATCTTAAACAATAAAAATTAAATTAAAGCTGACCTTCAATTTAACATCTTCCTCTAGTTACTACCATCTTTCTTCCCTCAGGCCTATTTTTTGAAGAGTGACTATAGTTGCTACTCCCAATTCCGCAATTCTCGTCAACTGTAATTTGATTTGCAATCCTATCACTCCACTACAATTGCTTGTGGAGGTTTCTAGTAACCTCATAAATGCCAAATCCAAGGGTCACCTCTCAGTCTTTGTTTTATTCAATCTCTTTGTAGCATCTGGCAACATGAATCACTTTTTCTTTGCTGAAATACTAGAGCTCCCAAGAGAACTATCCTGAGCCTTGTTCTCATTTTACATCCTCTTTCTATGGCTCCAACTATTATCCATAAGCTGAATATTCCCAAATTCTTCCTGCTAGCCAAGATTAACATGAACACTAGACCTATAATTCAGCTATCTATGTGTCTACCTCCACACCATATAACTTCAAACTCAACATTCAGAAACTGAATTCATAAATATCCTCACTTTGCCCATTGCCAAAATGGGGGATAGTTATGCCTATGTCCATCTACTCTATCAAAAAAAATCGTAAGATATACGAAATAATAGATTCAGTTGCTTAACATAAAAGAATTTAAAATTCTTTCTGGGTGGTTGGAGGAAGGGAAAGGCCACACAAGATCTGCTCCAAACTCAGAATAATAGCATTCTAATGACTGTTTCTCTCAACCTGTGAAAACCCTTAATATCTAGAAGTTAAAATTAACACGGTACTGGGGTTGGTAGTAAGTTTCAGAGCTTAAATTCTTCAGAACTTTTCTCACTAATGACCACAGAAGGCTTAGAATAAGGTTGTTTGAACTATGACTTTTATCATTTCTGTAATGGTAAGAGGACTGACTCAAAAAGTACATGGGTGCCTATCTACTATGTTCAAGATACAATGCTAATTAATTACTATGGGAGACACAAAAAGAAGATTCAATTCCTGCCCTCAGTAAATTTGTTATCTAGTTGGAAAATACTAAATTCACACAAATACTATGACATAAAAGCTGTATGTACAATCAGTGGTATTACAAAAATATTCCTACTTAAAATAATAAATAGTAAACTTTCAGAATTTCTTGGGAATAAAAAAAAAAGGCAATGTAACAAACTATAGTTACAGCTAATCCAAAAGACAAACTATAGTTTTATATTCTTGGTTTAATGTTACTGATAAAATACACAAGTTTTACACATTATTGCAAAGTAAGCTGCAAAAAGCAAGACTTTTCCTACTTTAATAAACAATTACCTTTACTTGGAACTGATTTTTTCACTGAGGCTACATGATCTTCGGAGATTGCAAGACGCCTCAAAACATCAGCCAAAGCTGCCTTTAGCACAGTGATTTCATCTTCTTGTTGTTGAACTCGTAACTCAAGAGCTGAGAGGCGATCTTGAACGTCGGAAGTACTTGCAGCAGAAATACTATCATCTATAAAATGAAGAAGATGGTTTTTTTTTTGTTTTTTAAGTAAACTGTTCAAGAAAGAATCTAACAACAAATAAAGAGATCTATTCAGGGGTGCCTGGGTGGCTCAGACGGTTGAGCTTCTGACTCTTGATTTTGGCTTAGGTCATGATCTCACAGTCATACCCATGACTTATTGGCTTAACCAATAAGACAATTGGCTTAACTTATTGGCATAACCATGACTTAGTCATACCAAGCCCTGAATTGGGCTCTGTGCTGACAGCACGGAGCCTGCTTGGGATTCTCTCTCTCAAAATAAACAAACATTTAAAAAAACAAAAAAACAAAAAAGATTCTCCCTTTCCCCGTCTCTCCCCACCCTCCCACCTCTGCTCACACTCACTCTCATGCTCTTAAAAAAACAACAAACAAACAAAAAAAGGAACATAAAGAAGATCTATTCAGGTAAGTCTTTTAAAAGATGACAAAAATTGGGGGGAAAAAACAAACCCATCATTTTTACACAGATTAACTTCTGTAAATATTTTCCATGGCTATTTGAATGAATTAAAAATAGTAAAAGTTAATATATCTGACATAAAACTACAATTATGAAAATTTTCCCCATGATCAAATTTTCCCCATTATTATACTATAACCTTAACTAGTTTTTTCATCAAAATTTTCTCTAAATAGATCACTTTGGAGACTTCTGGAAACTTGCAAGATAGTCAACTATCCAAAGTATCCTTTAAATTATCACATCATTATCCTACTTCTCTATGAAAATAAAAAAGGAGTACAAATCACTTCACAGTTTTGCTTTATGTATAAGACTGCGAACCACTCACCTTCAGCATCAATGATCAGAAAGCACTCTTTATTTCTGTCTTTACTATACTCCCCAAATGCCACAAGATATTGCTATATATTCTTGTTTTTTCTTACCCGATGTCCCAACTCTTGAAAAAGGAAGTGTGGTTTCTATAAAGCACACAGCTAATACTTATTTGTTAGGTATGTAACAACAACAACAAAAAGCCTAATTAAGTTTAACTATAACATAGCAATTACAAACTACTTCCAAAGCTATGTAACTTTAGAGCACACTGTTAACAGTTGGGTCAGTCAGAACCCAAACGTATAGAAAGATCAATAGCTGTTGGCTAATGCACTATAAGCACGAAAATTCAGATTCTTACAAGAAGTATGGTTTGGACCAGAGTTTTATAAACTGGGTCAGTTATTCACACAATAAAGGCGTAGTGTGCCATTTTTCTCCTACTGAGAGAATGTGTTATCCACCTTCCTAAAAAGACAATTTAACTCAAAGTTTGAGTTAAAACAATTCAGCACTTAAAAAGCAAGGCTATCACCACTTTGTTATGGAGCCGTAAACAATATTTATGTTTAAAATCACATATGCCAACAGGTATACATATGTACTCTCTTCTTTTTTTTTTTTTTTATTTTTTTAAACGTTATTTTTGTGAAAGAGAGAGAGAGAGAGAGACAGAGAGACAGAGAGACAGAGAGACAGAGCGCAAGAAGGAAGAAGGGGAGGGACAAAGAGAGAGGGAGACACAGAATCAGATGCAGGCTCCAGGCTCTGAGCTGTCCGCAGAGAGGCCGACATGGGGCTCGAACCCATGAACGGTGAGATCATAACTTGAGCCGAAGTCAGACGCTTAATGGACTAAACCACCCAGGCACCCCATACTCTCTTCTGCTTTTAGAGGTATTTCATGCACAATCTTTGAGAAGTACCAGTATAGAATGAAAATTTATCTTCAATTTAGACTTTAATAACGATTAGTTGTATAATCTTAGGCAAATTCTCTGAACCTCAATTTCTTCATCTTTAAACAGGTTATGAGGAAGGTGCCTAAACATGTTTGATATCCAACAAATGTTAGGATACAACAGAAAAGTACAATAGTTGTAATTTGAGTGCTTTGGGTGCATTTGTTACATAAAAGGAGTTCTGTCAAACTGAGATGCTTAAGAAAAGGACTAGTAAGAACAATTCAGTCTCTGACTTTAGAAATTTTAATATTTGAGGCCTCTTTCATTTCCACAGTGGCCCAGCTGAATTCTAGCTGACCCACACACTTCGTGCGTTCTATTATGTCACTATGATTTTTGTCTGCCCAGAATGCCTTCCTATTTTCCTTCTTCTGGTTGGAAGAAAAGCACCTCTTCTCTTTTGTGGAACTCTACCATTTTCTGAAGTCCCATTAGGGCTGTTAATCAATGATGCCTCATTCTCCCCTCTACCACCCTGAACTATTAATAGGTTAACCATACAAAATGGCCTTTCAAGTTGGTAAAAAATATTTACTGGCAATTTCATATGGTTTAATCTACTACTACTTACAGGAGTGGTTGTGAGATGTGGGCTAGGCCAAATGGAATCCTCCCAAGTTTCCCAGAGGCGGAGCTGTAGTCCATCCTTCTTCCTGGTTTGCTAACTAAGGACACAGACCTAAGGCCATTAGTGACAGAGAGTCTTAACTGCCCTGAGATGCAGTTCTAGTCTCTGAAATCCAGGACCTTCCATTCTCAGAGTTGCTCTAATATTCCTCCTAGCTAATTATATCTACTAATAAATTCCCTTTTTGCAAGCCATTTCTTGTAAGCCAAAGGTTTACTGAAGACAGTAAATAATATGGATGTGCCATTCTACACTGTTCTCAATTTATAAAGGATGAGTTATATAATTAAATTGCAATCACAAACAACATATTTATGTGATTTTTATAAATACATAATCTTAATTATTTTAGGAAGGCAGCAGAGCCTGGTGGAAAGACTATCAGACTATAAGGTCAAGGTTATACAGCATTTTACTACTGACATGGTACTAGTTTTCATTTTTGTCAAGTCATTTAACTTTTCTAAACTTTTTTTTTCTTAGTGATTGAGGTTTTTATTATGTGAAACGTGAAATGAAGGGTGGTTCAGCTTGTAAAAATCCTACCATGACCTGCTAGATACTGTGATAAGACGCAAGGACAATTTTTCAAAGGGCATAACAAATACAAGGTTAACTATTAACAATGTCCTGCGTTTATATTGTACCTTTCATATTATTACCTTATCCCCCTCCTCACACTATCTATATTTGATATTTGAGGAAATAGCTCAAGAAGTTAAATAGCCTTGCCCAAGGTCACCAAATCAGTCTTGATACCTGAGACTCAAACACAGGACTCTTGGCTCACAATTTAAGTGCCCCTTTAGTGTATTTCATGCTACATTCTTAACAATAATCACAGGAGGACCAAAAAAATGTATTTTTTTCCCCCACAAAGCTACTTAAGAGTTATAACTACTGAGTGACATAATCATGTTTTTGTTTGAAAAAGGTAATTTTGGGGGCGCCTGGGCGGCTCAGTCAGTTAAGCATCCAACTCTTGATTTCCGCTCAGTTCATGATCTTGTGGTTTGTGAGTTTGAGCCCTGTGTCAGGCTCTGTACTGACAGCTCAGAGCCTGGAGCCTGCTTTGGATTCTGTGTCGTCCTCTCTCTCTGACCCTCCCCCGTTCACACTTGGTGTCTCTCTCTCTCTCTCTCTCTCTCTCTCTCTCAGAAATAAACATTAGAAAAATTAAAAATACATAAATAAAACAAAGCTTCATATTTATATATGTATATATTGTACACAGAAAAAAGTCTAGAGGGATACACATCAAACTGGTGACTGGGTTATTTCTGATTAGGAGAATGAGACTGGAAAGAGAGGAGTAAAAAGTAATTTTCGCTTTTCAGTGTAAGTATTTCTATATTACCTGAAATTCACCATAAAAATGTATAATATGTTAATCTTTTTTTAAGTTTACTTATTTTGAGGCAGGAAGGGTTGTTGTCTTTAACACAGCCTCTTTTCTAGCCTTTGTAATCAATGAGTAAAAATTTGCATTAATTGCCTTATATTCTAGCATGTTTTTTTTTTTAACTTTTTTTTAACACTTATTTTTGAGACAGAGAGAGACAGAGAGAGACAGAGAGAGAGAGAGAGAGAGCGAGCGAGCATAAAGGGGGGAGGGGCAGAGAGAGAGGGAGACACAGAATCGGAAGCAGGCTCCAGGCTCTGAGCCATCAGCCCAGAGCCCGACGCGGGGCTCGAACTCACGGACCGCGAGATCATGACCTGAGCTGAAGTTGGATGCTTAACTGACTGAGCCACCCAGGTGCCCCTTCTAGCATGTTTTTTAATAAAATTGGAACACTGTGCATGGAACGAACTTGCTTTAAGAAATCAAGCTCCAGAAGCAATGCATTTTAGCTTAAGATTAAGTAACACATAGGGGTGCCTGGGTGCCTCAGTCGGTTAAGCGTCCGACTCTCAATTTCAGCTCAGGTCATGATCTCAGTTTGAGACCCACATGGGGCTCTGTGCTGACAGCGCAGAGCCTGCTTGGGATTCTCTCTCTGCCCCACTTGCTTTCTCTCTCTTTCTCTCTTTCTCTCTCTCTCTCTCTCTCTCTCTCCCTCCCTCCCTCTCCCTCACCGTTTTATAGGTAAATAAACTAAGACTCTAGGTACTCAAGTGAATTCTTCTTGGTCAAACAGCAAACTGGGGTTAGAATTGCTCCCTGAGATGACTCTAAAAAATCCATCGCTCTTCTCTATTTTGAAAACTTTGCTCTTATTTTTTTCTCTCATGATCTAATGCACCACACTCTCTCTCCTTCACAAGACATATCTGTTCAGCAAATAGAATATATCTACTTTCTGGGAGCTTTTTACACTTCCTTTTCCTAATGTAAGTATACATTAGCTCCTTTCCCTTATACAATAAGCTCTCATTTCTTTGCTCCTTTTCAAGATAGTTTCTAGCCTTAAAAGTTACTACAAATGGGGGCGCCTGGGTGGCGCAGTCGGTTAAGCGTCCGACTTCAGCCAGGTCACGTTCTCACGGTCCGTGAGTTCGAGCCCCGCGTCAGGCTCTGGGCTGATGGCTCGGAGCCTGGAGCCTGTTTTCGATTCTGTGTCTCCCTCTCTCTCTGCCCCTCCCCTGTTCATGCTCTGTCTCTCTCTGTCCCAAAAATAAATAAAAAATGTTGAAAAAAAAAATTAAAAAAAAAAAAGTTACTAGAAATGAATCCTCAAGGGTTGTTAAACTCATTGGGGGGGAAGGGTTGAGGGAGGTGAATGGAGAGAGAACGGAGGTCCATAAACCTCTTATCTATCAGTCTACTCTTATTTGTTGGCATAAGTCTCTTTTATTAGTGGTGTAAGCAAATTTATATGTAACTAGTAGACTTCAATATTCAATATTATAGTGTTAAAACTACAATGATAGCTGTTCATTATGCTTTTACTACAATGAATCAGTTAATTTGGCTTCTGAGTTATTCAGAAATACATTACCTTTGCAGAGATAAACATATTCTATTCTAAATATCCAAAAGTTGGCAATCCAGCAACACATCAGAATGAGACATGCCTATATATTCTAGTACCTTTTCAATGCTAATGATTTTGTGTAAATCTTTCTAAAGTAAAATACTTTCTTGCCTTCTTGACTAAGACACACAATTCTAATTTAGCCACTTCTAGATGGCTCAATCTTCATTGAGAACACTAATTACTTTGTGCTACAAGTACTGTGACAGAATGATGCACTAGAGGCTATTATATTTCTAATTAAAACACTCAAAGTATTACATTTTCAAATTCCTAATCTTTCAGGATACCTTTTCTGCTTCACTATTTGCAGTTAGGATTAACTATGGCTGTCTATAGCAACATTCTTTCCCAATCTAACTTCCTAAATTATGGGATACTGGATAACGAAGCTTTTTGTTTATAAGAAAATAATCTTTGAAATTAGAACTTCTTCTATTTAAAAAATTATATTAGAATATATATTACATACACATGCATTATATATATGATTTATACAATCTAAACAGAAAGGGAGGGAAAAAAAAGCAGCCTTGGACCTAATATTAGTGTCACTGGAGGCCCAGAGGAAGAGAAAAAGATTCTAGCTGATAAAAATATGTAAATAATGACTAAACTTCCCAAGTTAAATTAAAATTTACAAATTCATTAAAATTAAGTATATAATGAAGTTATTATCTCCACCACACACAAAAATAAAATCCAAGTAAATTAAAGGATTAAAGATAAAATTATAAAACCTTTAGTAAGAGAGAATATCTTCATATTTTGGAAGTGAAGGAGAGGTTCCTAAATGAGACACAGAAAGCACTACCCATAAAAGTAAAGACTGATACTTATCTACATTAGAATTCAGAATGTATGCACACTAAAAGACACGATAAAGAGAAAAAGCAATTTACAAACTGGGAGAAGATAGTTTTAACACATAGTAATGAATTACTATCCTGAATAAAGAATTCCTGCAAACTGTAACAGAAAAATTGGTAAAAATCTCAACTAAGCATCACAAAAAGGAACAAATGGCCAATGAACATATGAAATGAGGCTCAAGCACCTCATTAATAATTTTGGAAAGCAGGGGTACCTGGGTGGCTCAATTGGTTAAGTGTCCAACATCAGCTCAGGTCATGATCTCACAGTTTGTGAGTTCAAGCCCTGCATCGGGCTCTGTGCTGACAGCTCAGAGCGTGGAGCCTGCTTCAGATTCTGTCTGTCTCTCTGCCCCTCCCCCACTCACACTGTTTTTTCTCTCTCTTTCAAAAATAAGCATTTAAAATAATAAAAATAAATAAAATAATAAAAATAAATAAAAATTTTGGAAAGGAAAATTAAAACCATATAAAATACTATTTTATACTCACCAAACTGGCAAAACATTCAAAGTGTGACAATATCAAGTGTTCCCAGGGATACAGAGTAATGTGAACTCTCCTACATTATTGCTAGGAGATATAAACTGTTTCAATGACTTTGTGGGGAGGAGGGGGGGAACCCAACCATGGCATCATCTGGTAAAACTGAAGATGCACACATCTTATGACTCAGCAAGTTCACTTCTAGGTGTATATACCCTATCCTACAGCAGGACTGGCAAGCGTTTTCTGTTAAAGAGCTAGATAAATATTTTAGCTTTGCAGACCATAGAGCCCCTGTAGCAATTACTCAGATCTGCCTTTATAATACAAAAAACAGCTATATATAAATAAACATGTAAATGATTGGGTATGGCTATGTTCCAATAAAACTTTACAAAACAGGTTATCTACCAGGTATTCCCAGTCTCTGCTCTTGCACACATATACCAAGAGGCATGTTCAAGAATGTTTACAACAGCATAGTTCAAAATAGAAACACGGGAAAAAAATCTAAATGTTCGTCAACTGTAAAATGGGTAAATAAACTGATACAAACATTCAACAGAATAATACTGAGTGGTAATGCAACATCATGTATGAGTCCAAGGAATATACTGATAAGCATAAAAAGCAAGTCAGATAAACTTTATAAAAATTCAAAAAACACAAAAATAAGTAACATATTATTTAGAATAAAACTATAAAGAGAATAATATACACAAAATTTGTGACAATAGTTACTTCTGGTGACAGAGGGCAAGGGCTAGTATAGGGAGGCATCCACAGAAAACATAACATCTGTATCATAAAAAAAAAAAAAAGAATTTTGGAGATGAGTAAATTATAGTTGGTTTCCTCATTTCATTTTTTGGAGAATCATCTTTGCACATTAAATTTTCCAAAACAGATAAAAAGTGGAGTTGTACTTCCAAAAAACTCTGAGGTTTTATGTCATAAAAACAACTAAATAAGATGGTTTTTATGACAGTTTGAGGCTAATGGTAGGACCCTTAATTATTACCTATAAATCTCTGGGGGAAAAAATAGTCCATTTCAGAAAAGTATATTATTCAGTACACAATACCATTCAAAGAACAAATATTAAAAAATGTTTTTAAATGGTCTATGATCTCCCCTTGTTAAAAACACTTATGTTAAGGCACTGGCAGGATTTACTGGGTAGAAAGACAATGCAAATTGGAAGATTAGAGGAGCTAATAAGGATGAAGAAACATGAGAAAATAGTAACAATACCATGCATTGTTTACAGCTGAAAAAAATATGGCACTAGCTTAAAGGACTATAAACAGGCAACTGATTAAATGGTTGCACTATGGTATACTATGTACTCTTAAAAAGGATGATGTATATTTATAATCATCAACAAGTTTATTAAGAGTGACCACATACTATGAAATTAAAAATATATAGACAAAAAATCTGCAAGGCAACAATTACTGTGTATTTTGTGTAGAACTGTATATCTACAGGTATACATGTACATACAGATATAGAGACACTAGAGGTAGGTCTCAGAGAAGTGGGATTTCTGAGGATTTTTGCTGCCTTCTACTCTTTTAAATGAATTTTCTGTGCGCATGTGCGTGCACGCACACACACACAATTCTGTGTAAATAAAATTTAAATTATTTTCTCAGAAAAAAAAGCAAAGTTAATTTAGGCTGTGATGTAGAATTTTCAATGCAAATTTGGTTAATTTATAGATTTTTATGCTTTATAAGAACAGAACCCCCTCATGAGAAGTTTCATGGGGCTAGGAAGAGGATCTGGAAGAAACAATTTTGGCCAATGAAAGCATTTCTGTAAAAAGTATGACTATAAATGATACTCAAAAAGAATATTCTCAGGCTAAGAAGAGACACAAAAATCAATACAATACATTCAAAGGAAGAGCTGGTCTTTAAAAATTATTTGTTTATAACACAAAACACAATTACAAATGATTTGCCACGTTAGTAAATTCGTATCAGAAGGAATTTAGCAACTTAAATGATTTTTTTGTTTTGTTCTAAAGTGGAATTGGCTGTCTTCAAATATTGCATAAAGACAGAAATACTTAAGGACTATATCAAGAAGTAATGCACTATGTGTTCTACAACGGCTAAAATTTATTTGTGGAAATAAACCAAAGAAAATATATTCTAAAAACACAGCTACTCATAGGAAGATATATTTATATTTATGCAGGAATTAAGGTTTCATACTTATCATAATATTCTATTTCAAAAGTCACATTTTTCTCTCAAAGTTTTAATTAAGTAAGGCACTTAAATTGCTAAAACCTTGGATATTTTATTTTGCTAGTAAATGACAATATCAATTACCTCCAGTTAGCAATATGATTCTATGAAAGTAAGACTGGCTTCTGGCTTCAATGAAATAACACAAATAATGTTGCTTATTTTCCATTTTTAAAACTAAGTGTTTTTCCTTGTAATACAGTCTTACTAAAAATTCATCTACTAGCATAAAAGAGAAACTGTGTTAAGTAAAAAAACAAAAGACAAACAAAGCAAAACACACACACACACACACACACACACACAGACACCCCGAAAAATATTTCTGTTACAGTACTCTGAGCATGGTGGCTGGTCCCAGGGACAGACTTTACTTATTCTATCACCAGGATTAATTCACAATTAAAATGGCTCCCCCCCAACTCTTACTTAATTTAACAAAAAAGAATTAAAAACAGATAATTCTGCTTTTGATGAAATTTTCTGGTTAGACTTCATAGAAGCAAACATCAAGCTTAATTACATAATTTATGATTTGCTATTATTTTAGAGAGGCATTTTTGAATTATTTTCCATTAAAAGCTGCTGTTTTAATTTTTTCCCTCAAGAATAGTGTAATGGCCATCCTTTGTGGGGGGCAGGGAAAGAACAAGTTGAGCAAAGCCCACTCTGCCCTCACAAAACGATTATATTTATTTACATAGTGGGTTCAGTCTTAAATACTTTGTAAAAGTATGTAAGCAAATATTTATGCCATTACTGACACATATATTAAAAGGGGGGGGGGGGGGGGGGGGGAAAGAACGGATCTAGGTTCACTCCCAGTCCTCAGACTTCTTTTGTCATGAGTAAAGTCTGTGAGACAGGTTTTGAATTCGCGGGAAAGGAAAGATACGTTACCAGTGCAGAAGTTCGTAAGTGTAGAGGAAACACACACTGAAGCGAGACCAGGCAAGCTGTCTTCCATTCTTGCCACCTACGTTACAAGCAATATAAACCAGTTCTGTCTACATTTCCTGCTGCCTTCCCAGATAGTTCCAGAGCAAATCCCAGCTCTCTAACTCTCACGACATACTTTACATTCTGAGGAAATCCTCCCGGTCCAGATGGCCTACCACAAAGCACTTCTATGTTGGCACAAATAAAAATTTCTTAAGATAGCTCTTCTCCTGTCCCTTTGCTCTCTGAAGTAAAGTTTTCTACTTATTTATAAAGAGAGACAAAGACACTGAAGGAGAGAGAGCAAACAGAGCATGCAGCCAAAAGGGGGTAAAGATACAGACAAAAAACTTTGGCTGCTTTGGGGAGTGGCTAAACTCCAGGCATAGGCAGAAACACATGAATTAATACACCACATGAAAACAATAATTTGGTTGTCCTCAGACTTTTCTGATCTTCTTTTTTTTTTTTTTTTTTTTCCAACGTTTATTTATTTTTGGGACAGAGAGACACAGCATGAACGGGGTAGGGGCAGAGAGAGAGGGAGACACAGAATCGGAAACAGGCTCCAGGCTCTGAGCCATCAGCCCAGAGCCTGACGCGGGGCTCGAACTCACGGACTGTGAGATCATGACCTGGCTGAAGTCGGACGCCCAACCGACTGCGCCACCCAGGCGCCCCCCTGATCTTCTTTTAATTGATTAAGCATAAGGTGCAACTGCTTCAAATACAAAACTCAGTTTTTGCCTTTTGAAACTGAAACACAAAATATACTCAACAGTTTCTATAAGTAACACAGTTAAAGCCCCCAAAGTATTTTCCTCTACTAGGAAATAAAAAAATTAAGAATGTGTGTGCAAAGTGGCAAATCTCATTTCCTTTTTTCCTTTTCGTTTTGAATAAAATAAAATCCACCGTTACTTTAAAGAAACTAAAAGAATTATCACTTTTCAATGATTTTTGAAATTTTAGTGTTAAAACTAACATGGCTGATTCATTATAAGCATTGTACTTAAGTGAGATGAATGTACAATGAGAAGTCATTTTTCTTAATTCACTTAATTTCCCAAATTACTGTAAAATAGTACAACTGCACGAGTAATAAACAATTTTTAATGCTTATTTATTTTGAGACAGAGCGAGCAAGCAAGCGAGCATGAGCAGAGGAGGGGCAGAGGAGAGAGAATCCCAAGCAGACTGTGAGCTGTGAGCACCTTGATCCCACAAACTGGGAGATCATGACCTGAGCCCAATCAAGAGTTACAATGCACTGAACTGTGACCATGAGGTAGTGAAGATGGTAGGGGGAAATAAATGGGTGAGGGGTGGAGACAATGTTGCGGAAGGATGATGATGGGGTTTTTGCTCCAGATAGAAGGGCAATATATTTTCAGGGTCTGGGGAAAAAAAATCAACAAGAGAGTGATGTGTACTAATATGAAAGGACATACAGGAAAACTCTAGTTAAAGAAGATGTGAAGGGCTAAAATAGAAAATACAGACCAGGGGTTCCTGGCTGGCTCAGTCAGAAGACCATGGGACTCTTGATCTTGGGGTTGTGAGTTCCAGCCCCACACGTGGTGTAGAGATTACTTAAATAAATAAAACTTAAAAAGAAAGGAAGAAAGAAAATACAGCCCAAAGAATGAGCCTTGAAAAGGGACACTGTTTTATCTAAGAAGAAAGAGGATGAAAGCAGGCACAGATGTTTGTTTTTATACCAAAATTTTTAATCTGTAAAGTAGGAGACAAGGTTGCCTGCTAAAAAGAGCTGGTTAAAGAGCTAGAGCTGAGTGTGGAATGTCTATACCATCTGACACATCATATTGCAGGATATTGTTAGTTATCTTTTAATAAAGTTACATTCTAAATTCCTAACTAGATTGCAAAGTCCTCTAGGGGAGAAGCTATTTCGTTTTATTTTCCTCTACACCTGGAAAACACCATTAGCACTGGTAACTCTCCAAACACTGGTTGATTTATTGTGGACACACTGTAGAATCAGCAGCAAAGACAGGACTAAACAAGGGGCGAGATAGAGACCCCTTTTACCTTAGTGACATGCAGAGTACTGGGGTCGCTTTAGAAGAACAGAACCCCCACATGCAAAGTTTCATGGGGCTGGGGAAAGGATCTGGAAGAAACAATTTTAGCCGATGACTGATAGAAAAGACAGGTTATCTCTCATTGCCCTAAATATTTCTTCCTTTTTTGGCTTCTTCTTTCTCTGAATATCCCCTTTTCCTCTTTTGTTCCTGGACTTTGAGATTCTCTCTCTCCCTGCCTTTCTTCCCCTTCTTCCCCTCTCTCTGTCACAATATGCCCATTAAGTATATTTTTGTTATTGCTGTCACAGTTTTAGAGATTTAGCCCAATCAAGAGGTTAGATATTTTTGCACTACAAGGCCTCAACCCAGGACTACAGACAACTTATTTCACTAATTTTTTTGTTATGAGTAAATAAGCTAAAATGCCTATATCTCTCCATTAAAACAAACAACCCACTCTCTTCCCCTTACTGATTCCTTAGACAAACTCAATGCTTTCTTTATGTATTTAGTCCTAAACTTACTCATTCACATTTTCTCTCTCCCTCTTCTCCCTGCCCCCCCTACCCCTCCTGGCGAATCATCAGTCCTTGGCAGAAAATATAGTCCCTATCTTGCTTTAAGAAAAATATTCTACCATGTATGTTTTTATTAACAAAATTGTTCTTGGAATATAAAGTTCATGTGTAACCAAAATTTTATTTAGTATATATACAGTGGTTAAGAATATAGTGCTGAATTTAGACTACCTGGATTCAAAAACTGGCTCACCATTTACTAATTGTATAACTCGGGTCAAGTTTCTTAACTTCTCCACACCTCTGTTTCTTCATCTTTAAAATGAGTCTAAGAGTACCTAACATATAAAATCAAAGAGAATTTAATTAGATAAAAATCATGAAAAAACACTTAAAAAGGACAGCAAAACAGTGAAAGTCTTATGAATGTTAGCTATTACTAAAATAATTACTAAGATTCTAAAATAAAGGCCTGGTAAACCCACACCTAAATTGACTAAATTCTCAATGTTCAGTAAGATCTGCAGGGTCAGGCACCTAAGCAGTAAAGATTTACTGGAACAGTCTCTGAAAAGTCCGCAGAAAGAGATGCTACATTATTTTACTAATTACTTATTCACCAAATTCCATTTCATCATCAGAATGTTAAACTGGGGGATGCCTGGGTGGCTTAGTCGGTTAAGTGTCCAACTTTGACTCGGGTCATTTGGTTCGGGAGTTCAAGCCCCACATCAGGCTCTCAGCTGTCAGTGTGGAGCCTGCTTCGGGGTCTCTGTTTCCCTCTCTCTCTGCCCCTGCCCCACTCTGTCTCTCAAAAATAAACAAACACTTAAAAAAAAAAAAAAAAGCTAAATTGGAGTTAGCAGATTAACATTTAATGAACTTCTAATTATATGCCATTCATTGGATAAGATAGTCTCCAAACCTAAAAAGCATGGATGAGTGGGGGAGAAAGAAATGCAAACAAGGGGCGCCTGGGTGGCGCAGTCGGTTAAGCGTCCGACTTCAGCCAGGTCACGATCTCGCGGTCCGTGAGTTCGAGCCCCGCGTCAGGCTCTGGGCTGATGGCTTGGAGCCTGGAGCCTGTTTCCGATTCTGTGTCTCCCTCTCTCTCTGCCCCTCCCCCGTTCATGCTCTGTCTCTCTCTGTCCCAAAAATAAATTTAAAAAAAAACGTTGAAAAAAAAAATTAAAAAAAAAAAAATGCAAACAAAGTGTAATACAACACTTGCCCTGATAGATTTATACAGAAAATAGTGAGACTCAAAAAAGAAAATCAGTCGATTTTTAATGGGAGGGAAAAATGAAAGTTTGGTTTCTGGAACAAGTTATTTAAATAAAATATTGATGATAATTTTTAGAAAAATTTAGAAAAGCAATGCAGCTGGAGAGCTATGTAAACCTATAAAACATCAGGCAAAAATACAACTTTTTTTAAAGCATTTTTTAAAGTTTATTTATTTTGAGAGAAAGAGAGAAAGAAAGACATCCCAAGCAGGCGTCACACTGTCAGCACAGAACCCAAAGTGGAGCTCAATCTCACGAACCTTGAGATCACGACCTGAGCTGGTTAGATGCTTGACCAACTGAGTCAACCAGGTGCCCCCCCAAAATATAACTTCTAAATAAGTTTACAGATATAACCCAAACAATATGATTCTAAGTACTAAATATTAAAATGTTATATAAGCTGTAAGTATACACTTTTGTCTATTTTAAAAACAAGTAGCATTATTGCTTTAAAAAATAACACAGATTTTTAGATTTCTGAAAAATACTTATTCATCCTAAATTTTATTGAGTGACTAGTTTCTCAGGCACCTATGTTAACTCCTAAGGACCCAAATTCAAATTCAGTTCTTCCTACTTCAAAAAGGAAAAAAAAATTTAAAGGCACAATTTGGAAAAAAATATTTGGAATCATACAAGAAATATGTAAATATATCAATAAGAAAAGACGTCGACCTGATCAAAAAATGTGAAAGAGATGAATAGGTAAACTTCTGTTTATATGGAAGGTGGAAAGATGGATCACCCTTACTAGTAATTAGGAACATACAAATTAAAATCACAGGCTACTATTTCATATCCATTAAATAAACAAAAGTTGTAAATTCTGGCAACACTAAATGTTGGCATCAGAACTTCCATATGTTTTGAAGAGAAGTGTACATTAAAAAACTACACTGAAGGAATAATCCAGCAAGATTCACTAAATATTAAGATCTACTTACTGAGCAAGCCAGCAACACTAGTCTCAAAAATAGGTCAAGGACTTGAATAGACATTTCTCCAAAGAAGATACACGAACTGCCAGTAAGTACATGAAAGTACTTTCTCCACAAGTGGAGAAAGAATCCTCGTGCGTTGCTGGTGGAAATGCAAAATTATGTAGCCACTGCATAATACGTCCTGGTGGTTCCTCAAAAAGTTAAACATGTGATCCAGCAATTCCACTTTACAGGAATTGAAAACAGGGACTCAAACATATACTTGTACCCCAGTGTTTAACAGTAACATCATTCACAACAGTGAAAAGGTGGAAACCACCCAAATGTCTATCCACAGATGAATGGACAAAATGTGTATATACATACAATGGAGTATGATCCAACCTTAAAAAATAAAATGCGGACACATGCTACAATATGGGTGAGTCTTGAAAATATTATGCTAAATAAAATAAACCAGATACAATGCTGGTGAGAATGTAAATGGTACAACCACTTTGGAAAATATTCTGGCAGTTCTTCAAAAAGTTAAACATAGATTGCTATAAGACCCAGCAATTCTCTCCTAGGTATACACCTAAGAGAAATGAAAACATGTCTACGTAAAAACTTACACATGAATGTTCACAGCAGCATTATGTACGATAGTCAAAAAGCAGAATAACCCAAATGTGCATCAAATAATGGATATCATTCATGTGGTATATCCAAACAATGGATTATTCAACTATAGAAAGGAATGGAATACTGATACACATTACAATATGGATGCATCAGGAAAACATGCTAAGTTAAAGAAAGATGCCAGTCACAAAGACGACTTATTGTATGATTCCATTCATAGGAGATGTCCACAAGGGGCAAATGTGTAACAGAAAGTAGATTAGTGGTTACCTAGGGTCTGCAGGAGGAATGGAGAGCAACTGCTAAAGAATACAGAATTTCTTCTCTGGGTGTTGAGAGTAGTCCAGAACTGATAGTGGTACAAGTTACACAACCTATGAATATACTAAAAACAACTGAATTGAGTATTTTAAATGTGTGAACTGTATGGTATATGAATTATATCTCAAACAAGCTGTTGTCAAAACAACAGCAAACTCCTCATTTAATAAGCAACAAAAACTTTCATAATTTAAAATGTAAATTCACTTAGAAGTAAGTAGAATTTAAATTTTCCCAAAAGTATAAATGATGGCAGAAGACAACTGGGGCATAACTGTGTATCTGAAAAGGGCAGATCACCTAAAAGAATAACCTAAATAAGGGTACAAATGAGGGAGAAGAGAAAAGGTGGAGTTGTAAGGACAATTTCACCTTTTTCATAATGTAGCCTAGAGCCAGCATTGCTTAATAAACTATTAATCTGTATTTACTCAATTGTCCAAAGAATAAAAATGTAATGACCTTTGTAACCAAAGATCTTATTTACTGTATCTAGATGTGTTTTAGGATTTTTTTCACATACTGTGAGAGATATGGGCTAAGTAGGACGAAATCTCTCACATAGTACTCTTGTAATAGGTGCAGACTTAAAAAAAAAAATGGTTACTTCCTATAAGCAAGGAGAGGAAAGATAATTGGCTAGAGTAAAATCTGCAGTTGTGACTGCTGGCATTTAAGATCTGTTCAAAAGCAAAAAGAAAACAAATTGTTGAGATGATTAAACTTGACACTGCTGAAAGCATGTCTTTACAATTACAAATGACTTAGCCTCTTCAGTCAGCAGGACAGAAAATTAAAACAATTTTTACTGTTCCTATGGGCTAAATAAAAATATGAGAGCAATCAGTAGCTAGGATGTTATTAGGACACAGGCAGTTGTACTGGTACATTTGTGAACTGCTACAAACTTTCTTAAAAGTAATCTGGTAATAGCTATTTAAAATTACACACACACTCTTTGATCCAACAACGTATGTAGTAAGGAGAGAAGGGACTATATAAACAAGACTTAAAGGTCTATCAAAATGAGAACAGGTGAACGAAATGGCTCCTAAATATGAAATATTATACACTATTAAAAGAATGTATCATATGTCTATCAATGTGGTGTGAAGGTTATCCATAGGAGATACATGAAGTGAAAAAAGCTAGTTGCCAGTAAGCAACAGATAATGCACAGCCATTGTACACACAGTGTTATTTTATGTCCTGTTTTTGAAACAAACAACAAAACCTGTTCATGTAGAACAGGGGTCAGCAAACTTTTTCTGTAAAGGACCAAAGAGTAAATATTTTAGGCTTTGCAATGTCAAAAGAACTCTGTCCCAACTATTGCACTCTATTGTAGCAACATGTCTACAAATGAGCTTGGCTATGTTCCAATAAAACTTAATAGACACTGAAGTTAGAATCTCATATAACTTTCATGGGTCATGAAATATTCTTTTGATTTTTTTCAACCATTTAAAAATATAAAAACACACTCTTGGCTCACAGGATGTACAGATACAGTGGATTTGGCACGAGGGCCGTATTTTGTCTACCTCTACCACAGAAGGATACAAACTAAACTATTAACAAGGGTTATCTTGTACAAAGTTTGATTTGTTAAAATGTGCAAGTACATATTTATAATTTACAAATACATAATTTTTAAAGTATCTCTTCTAAGACAGGAATCAGTTTTACTGACAAAGTAAATTTTATTAATAAGGCTGAGACCGGCCTCCATAATCAGAATTGGCAGTGTATTAATTTTATGACTTTATTTCTCCATGGCTACAGAAAGAGAATAAGAAGGAGACAATAAGCGAAATAAATTTTTATTTAGTGCCAAATTAGAGAATCCGGCATTTTATTGTCCTTCTTGCTGCACAATCTTTGCTTATGTATAGTGAAGGTTCTCAAGCTGGTAGATAAGATACAGAAAAGACTACTCAGACTTCTAGGTGAGGGCGGATAGGTTTACATTTTCAGAAAACCTCTCCTATTTCCACATAAAGAATATTTTTTAATAAAATCACTAACACATTGTATCCCAAGGATTTGATATTGTTGAATAAGGAACTGAGAGACAGGAAAAAAAGTTATTTTCTAAGCTTTTACCATATGTCCAACACTTTATTAGGTATATGGTAGGATATAAAAGTGATGTAGGTTAAGATGTGGTCCTCTCAAAGAACTTTCAAAGATGCAAAAATCCTAAAAAAGAATTAGCAAACCAAAAGCAGTAACATATAAAAAAGATAATAAATCACAACCAAGTTGACTTTATTGAAGAAACTTACATTAACAGAAAAAAATCATTAATTTCAAACAAAAGGCATTTCATGAAATTTAAAATCCATCAAAACAAAAACATTAAATACTATGAATAGAAGGGAACATCCTTAGTCTGATAACAAAGGCATTATAGCAGATCACATTTTCTGCATTTCTCTCTTGCACTAGCTGGATACATGCATACGTAAACATAGATGTGTTCTTATACTATGACGGACAGACATTCCTTTCAGCAAAAAGCAGGGTCTGTGCTCCCTTTCTCTTGCATCTGGTTGGGGGCTTGTGACTGCTCCAATCAGAGTATAGCAAAAGTAATGCTTATATGACTTGAGACTAGGCTGTAAAAAGGATACAGCTTCTTTTCTCTTGTTTGGGAATGTTTGCTTTAGGAGAAACCAACCACCATGCTGTGAAGAAGCTCACACTAGGCCACATGGCGGAGACCACCTCTCCACAGGTGGAGAGGAAAGGAGGCTCCCGGCAAAGAGCCAGCATCAACAACCAGACATGAGTAAATGATTCTTCAGATGGTTCCTCTCTCCCTCTGCCTTTGCATCTTGCAGCCAAGGCTTCAGACAACACAGAATAGAGATAAGCCTTCCATGGTGTGCCCTACTTAAACTCCTAATCCACAAAAACTATGATCATAATAAATGGTTGCTTTATGCTATTAAAAATTTTTTTAATGTTTATTTTTTGAGAGAGTGCAAGCGGGGGAGGGGCAGGGGACCCAACAGTAGCAAGCCCTCTGTGGGGCTCAACCAACCCAGCCACCCATACACCCCATAGGCCATTAAAATGTTCTTAAATGAAGGGTGCCTGGGTGGCTCCGTTGGTTGAGTGTAGGACTTCAGCTCAGGTCATGATCTCGTGGTTTCTGGGTTTGAGCCCCATGTCAGGCTCCATGCTGACAGTGCAGTGTCTGCTTGGAATTCTCTTTTGCTCTCTCTTCTTCTCTCTCTGCCCCTCCCCCCACCTGTGCTTTCTCTCTCAAAATATACTTAAAACTTCTTTTCTTAAATGTGTGTTTATCTATTTGGGGTGGGGGGGGGGGCGGGGAGAGAGGGAGACAGAGTATCCCAAGCAGGTTCTGTGCTATCAGCACAGAGCCCAATGTGGGGCTACATCTCATGAACCATGAGATCATGACCTGAGTTGAAATCAAGAGTCGGATGCTTAACCAACTGAGCCACCCAGGCACCCCATATGCCATTAAATTTTTAATTGATTATGCAGCCATAGTAAGTGCAACAGGCAAATAACAAAAATTAAAAAATGACACCATCATATTTAATGTTGGAAATACTGAAAGCTTTCCTTTTGAGATAGGGAACAAAATAAACAAGGATACCTACTCTCACCACTTCTCTTTTATACTGCAGTCCCACTCAGTTCAGTAAGACAAGAGAAATAAATTAGACATTAGAAAAGAATAAAACTATCATTCACAGACAACATGATTATGTATATAAAAAATACCAAAAATATATAGACAGCTGATTAGAATTAATAGTGAGCTTAGCAAGGTTGATGGATACAGGTCAATACACAAAATCAACTATATTACTCTATCCTAGAAACAAACAGAAAAACAATGGCTTTAAAGAATATCATTTACAGGAATACTAAAAAAAATACCTAGTAATAAAAATAATAAAATGACGTTCAAGACTTCTGCACATAAAACTAGTAAATGTTGTCGAGAGAAATTAAATACCTAAATAATTGGATAAATATACCAAATGCATGGATTGAAGACTCAATGAAAACATGCCACTTTTACCCTGATTTGGAAATTTAATGCAGTATGGAAAAAATTTCAACACTTTGTGTGTGTTCATGCACGCATGTGTTCCTGTGGATGGAATTTGGTAAGCTTATTCTGAAGTTTACACAGAAAAGCAAAAAGTCAAGAATAAGTAAAACCCTCATGAACAAAAGGAAAAATGTAGGTGCACTTGCTCTACTACATAGCAAGACTTATTATGAAACTACAGTAATTAAGACAAAGGTAGACAAATAAACCCATAGAACTGAAAAGAGACTCCAAAATTAAGCACACTCATATACAGACCAAAGGCGGCACTTTGGAGAGCTGGGGAAACAAGATCCATGCCAATAAATAATGCTGGGTCAGGTGGATCTGCATATGGGGGAGGGGAGGGAATAAAACTTGACCCTTACCTCAGAGCATATACAAAAATCAATTCCAGATCTAACTGTGAAAGACAAAACAATAAAGCTTTCAGAAGATAGTTAAACAGATACGGAAATCACTATTGATAAGGGAAAAGATTAATATCAGGACCAACCTTAAAACTGAGAATGTCCATTATAAAAAGACACTATTAAAAGTGAAAGGGCACGCCAGAATAGGAGAAAGCAGTTGGAACATAACTGACAAAGGGCTCATATCCTGAATATACAGAGAATACTTATAAATCAACCAGAAAAAGACAGTTGTCCGATACAAAAATGAATAAAAGAGTTGAACAGGAACTTTAAAAAAGAGGACATCCAATTGGCCAATAAATATGTGAAAAGATGCTCAACCTTATTGGTATTCAAGAAAACGCAATTTGAAACCATAATAAAATACCACTACACACTCATTGGGTGGCTTAAATTAAAAAGACTAACAATACGTAGTGTTGGTGAAGATGTAGAACAACACAAACTCTTAGAACTGCTGATGGAACTATATACTAGTACAGCCAGTATGGAAAACTATTTGGCATCACTATTAAAGTGGGATAAACACATTCCCTACAACTCAGCATTCCAATCCTAGGATTATACTCAACAGAAATATGTGTACCAAAAAATATGTACAGGAATCAGAGCAGTATTATCCGTAACAGTCAGACACTGGAAACAAATCAAATCCATCAATATTAGAACAGACAAATAAACTGTGGCATATTCATATAACACAGTATCATTCAGCAAGGATATTGAACGAACCACAGCTACACAACATGAATGACTCTCAAACAGTACTGAGCAAAAGAAACCAAACACAAAAGAGTATATGTTTTAAGATTCTACTTACATAAACCAGGTAAAACTACACAATATTGTCAAAAATTAAGATAGCAGTTATTTTTGGAGATATTGGGGGGGTAATAATTGGGAGAAGAGGAAAGGTGTAGGGTCCTCTGGGGTATTGGGTATGCTCTCTTTCTTTTTACCTGGATTATGATTACATGTATTAAGTGTCAATAAAAGGTTTTTAAATGTGGAGCTCACACCCTCAATATATATAAATTCTTTATACGTGTATTACTCTGCTAATATGTTATGAACATTATAAAACATGTAAAAAATAGAAATCTGGAAAGTATGGATAAAAATAAGCATCTTAGATGTCCTGCTAATTACAGCATCAGTTTCATACTTTCATTAGAGTTTGGTGTATGTATGTGTGCTGGAAAATAGCATTTTTATTTCTTTCAAGTGAAGGGAGTATTTTAATCTTGATGTTATAACTTTTTATTACTTTCACACACATTGCCTTATTTTCCCAGTTGGACTTAATCACCAAGATGCTTATAATATTTAAATTTTATGCAGGCCTAGAGTGGTGAATATTAAGACCTGACAAACTACTTTTTGCTTTTTCTATCATTAGCTAATATTTTAAGGCACAATATATATATTTAGGGAAAGAATCAAACATATTTCAAACAAGTCACCTGAGTAATTTTGACTTTGGAGAGATGACTTCTTATCAAACCTGACTGGATCACTAATTTTAAACCTATAATGTGTCTGAAAAACAACTTGAACAAAAATATAAAACGGTCTGTGCCATTTTCTTCTTCTCCTCTGCTTATTAACATCTCTTAAATCTCTCGTTTCTTCAAAGAAATCTTTTTTAAGACACTTATCTATTTTATGAGAATCAGATAATACATAAACATACTTAACAAAGTACAAGTAAATGGCAATATGATGCAACACACGGAGAGCAAATGGGAGAGAGCTCCATTGTAAATTCCTGCATGGAACTCCCACTCCTCCTTAGGTGACAGAGGACAAACTGACAGACTGACGGAGCATGTGAATCGTTCTATCAGATATTGGTACGGCTTAATTTCTTTCCTCTATCTTAGGTCTAAAAGTAAATACAAAAATTCTAATATTTTTTTCCCCGCATCAGCAATAAATCATTTTACACACTTCACTCTGAAGAATACGGTCTTGGAGGGCAGCCAGGGAGTGGCCAGATCAAATTTGCAATTTAAGCAGCTCATCCCCTGGTGGTTACGTGGAGGATGGATTTAAGGCAAAGAAACTGCTTGAGAGAGATAAGACTAGAAGGAAGCAACAGATAAGAAGTTGTGAGACCTGTTCAGGTTAGAGGTAATGGTAGCGTAAACAAGGCAGTGGCAACATAAATATGGGAAACTATGTATTTGATATGGACAACTGATACTTTTTCAGTTATACGGGTGATATGTGCATTATATGTAAATAAGGTCATTTTTATAGAACTCTGATGATTTGAATGATCTAGAACATACAGTATGAGTGAAAATAAAATGACTATTCAAAAGAAGCTTCAAAACATATTTTCATGACATCCCTCACCACCGCCCCCACCCCCCCCACCCCCCCCCCCCCGCCCACATACACACAAACTGCCACCTCTAAACTCTTCTTATAATAGAAATTACGAAGCAGGCTATCCCTGGCCACAAAGAAGTTTAAAATGCTCCTGTACCAAAACAAAGCAAAAATCCAAACACATAAACACAGATTTGGTTTTTTAAAAAACTTTATGTTACATGAAATCTGTTATTTTTTAATTTGGGAAAACTAAAAGAAAAATCAAAGATAAAAACTAAAGCAAGTTAGGGATGCCTGGGTGGCTCAGTTGGTTAAGTGTCTGACTTCATTCAGGTCATGATATCACTGCTCGTGAGTTTGAGTCCCATTTCGGCTCTCTGCTGTCAGCACAGAGCGCGCTGTGGATCCTCTGTCACACTCCCCCCCCCCAGTCCTCCCCCCCCTCCCCTGCTCTCTCTCTAAACTAAATAAAAACATTAAAAAAAAATATTAAAAAAAACTAAGTTAAAGATTTGGAGAACTTGGAAATTTATAAAGGAGGCCTTTTGAAAAGCTTTTCATCTATTTCCTTATGAAAATGGTCTCTTCAACAAATGGGGTTGCTGCTGTAATTAATCAATTCAAGATCTACAACTAAACTTCTTGGCTTCAGAATTCACCTAATTCACTGTACGTTCCTTATTGACAAGAGCCATCACTGTTTAAATGATGTCACTGATAAACTAGGCCAACGGTGTGTCTCAGGTAATTTTTAGGAAAATACGTACAAACATTACCCAATTGCATTATACCTATATTAAAGGTTTTTGGGTTTTTTTTTTTTTAAGTTTTCACTGACTGAAAAAAACAAAGGCAAAACCATTACCATTCTACTGGTTGAAATCCAAAACTCAAATATTCTTATTGTCAAAGTAAAGCATCCCCAAAATTTAAAAGAGCACCCATGTACTTCTAGTATGGAGTTTTACTGTGCTATTTAGACAGGAAACAAGTGTGAGAGGCTGACACCAAGTAAATATGACATGGCAAACTTAAATCCCCTTTCCCGTACCTTTCTATTCTCTTCAGATCAACTCAGGAGGATCCACATAAATGAGAGATACAAGTAGTAATTCTTAAGTGTAGAATACATGGGATATCCTAAAGCCCACTCTGCAAGAAGATGATACAATCTGGATCTCCCCAGATCTGGCTCAAACCCATAAAGTCATCCCAGGATCAACTTAACATTCTAGGAATTTTCCAAAAATCGGATGAATAGAGCCCAGATCAGATTCCTCACGTCTTCCCCAAAGTAAATCTACATTTTCAAAAGTCAGATCAAGCCCAGATCATTTTTTCTGCATTCATTTTGCTATAATATTTGTTGATAGAGCTGATACTTGGACATATGCTCCCACCAATGTAGCAATCAAGCAATGTAGTTCAAGTTACCTAACTGCTCATTAAGACCATGAATATATGCACACACAAACATGACCAAATGTCCAGAAGCATATTTTAAGAATCCCCAGAGTGCATCTTTTTCATGGGCAGAAAGCTCTGTTTAGGTCTGTATTATGTAAATAACTTAATTCAAGCACAGTAAAGCCTAAAAGATAAATGTTAGGTTTCAGGTATCTAAAGTTACTATATGAAAAATAGTAACCATCTGTTTCCACAGAGGCCAAACAAGATGAAATATACTCACTATATAACATGAAGAATGTAGGCTAGATGGGATTTTTTTTTTTCTACAATAAAGGTTAATTCTAGGAAGAATGAATCTTGACAATCAAGAACTGCTTTCTCTGAAAAATCTATTAATAAAACAAGAGACTCAACTAACTGCCTTGATGGATTAAGTATAATTCTCTATCACTGTAGAAGGACTCAAAAACTATCTTCTGTAAGACCCTGTATCCCTACAATTAGAGAATTCAATTTGTTTGACCAGCTAATTATGCTCAAGCTAAGAGAAAAATTTGCAACCACCACTTATGTAAGTATACATTATATTAGCAAGTGGTAGTGCACTGGCTACTGCTTTTTAGAATCCAAAGGAGTTACACAGCAAAGAGGAATAAAAATCAGAGTAAATATATAACATATCTAGTCTTTCTACTTGACATCAAAGGTTTCTAATATGCTTAAACTTGTAGGTAAACTTTAAATACGAAGTTTACTCAACTCTGAGAATATCTGTCAAAATACTGGTAAAAAATGAAAATTTACTTAAAAATGTTTCATCACATTTGAATGTAACTTTTTCCCTAACTTCCTAATCTGTTCCTGATATAGAACTAAAGTCAATCTTTATTCCTTTCAACTTCTTTCTCTGCAGTTTTAACTCTTAAGGTTGTGTGCATCAGAGGGATGGGGTAATGAACTTTACATATAACCAATTTCAGGCAATAAGCAATAACATGTGACTGGGTTCAATAGCTTTCCTCAATTGGGAAGCAACTTACTTGCCCATGGTTAAAAACAGTGGTCCTGTCATTCAATCAAATATCAAATACTCATTAATTATCAGGCTATTATATAATAATCTGAACACTTCACATGTTTTAAAAAAGATTTTTAAACTATATACACTAGCAATTATTGCAAAAATATATGAAATAAAAAAATAACAGGAAATAATAGTTGTGCTTATGCTGGGGTTGTGGATGACTGTTTTTATAATTACCAAAAAAAAAAAAAAAAATTCTCTTTTTCCTCTGAAGATCTTAGTGAGACTATTAGGGGTAAGAGTTGTGAAAACTGGGGCACCTGGGTGGTTCAGTCGGTTGGGCATCTGACTTCGGCTCAGGTCATAATCTTGCAGTCCATGAGTTCGAGTCCCACATGGGGCTCTGTGCTGACAGCTCAGAGCCTGGAGCCTGCTTTGGATTCTATGTCTCCCTCTCTCTCTGCCCCTAGCCCACTCACACTCTGTCTCTCTCAAAAATAAATAAATATTAAAGAAAAGGGGGGGGGGGCGCCTGAGTGGCTCAGTCGGTAAAGCGTCCAACTTAGGCTCAGGTCATGATCTCACAGTTCATGGGTTCAAGCCCTGAGTTGGGCTCTTTGCTGACAGCTTGGAGCCTGGAGCCTACTTTAGATTCTGTGTCTTCCTCACTCTCTGCCCCTCCCCTGCTCACATTCTGTCTCTCTCTCTCAAAAATAAACCATTAAAAAATATTTAAAAAGGAAGAGTTGTGAAAAACTAAACCAAAGTGTGACTGGATAGGTGACATTATATAAAGCAGGTTGAAAAGGTCCACGCAGGGAAGTTCTCAGATAAAATATGCTAATAGGAATTCTTTACATTTTCTGACTATCCTTTAAGGTAAAAGGATCAGAAAGAAAATTAATTTAAATCTGTAACTGATTCCTGCAACTTACTTTTAAGTTTATCAGAAAATAAGATGATGGATGATGGATAAACATGGGAAAACCCAATTATAGCAAAATGTTAATTACAGAATCTAAGTGGTGGATAAATGTGTTCACTGTAAATTCTTTCTTCTTTCCTGTATATTAAATGTTTTTCATAATAAAACAGGAAAACTATCTGAGGTAGACACTTCTACGGGAAAATATAAATTGCAGAGTACTCTGGAAGTTTTGTAGGGAAATAAAAATATTATAGTAGTGGAGTTTTATGAAAATCAGCTTGAATATATGATTTGAATACCATTCTGTTAAAAAATTTTAATTTTTATATATACTATTTGAAGTTACAGATTCTTAGATCATGTAGCATGGCGAGTCTCCAAAGTTGACTCCCCTCCCCCTGCAGTAATCATGCCCTTGGGGAGCCCTGTCCTTTGAATTTGGGCTGGCTCTGTGACTTGCTTTTGACCAAGAGCAGCTGCACAACTTCCAAGACTAAATATTAAGTCTTGCAGATTCTAAAATTCTGGTGGTTTCTTTCTTTAAAAGTACTGAGATGCCATTTAATAAGTCTGATGACTCTAAACCACCATGCTGGAGAGGCCACCTATAGGTGATTAGTTTGACAGTCCTAGCTAAGCCCAGCCTGCCAGCCATCCAGACATGTACCAGACATGTAAATAAAACTGTCTGACCTTCCAGTTGAGTATCACCAAGTGACCTCAATGGAGAAGAACTGCCTGATTAAGCTCTGCCCAAATTTCTGACCCACATTAATGTGAAATATAACATGATTGTTGTTTTAAGCCACTAAATTTTGAGTATTTTTAAAAAACCAGAATAGATAAATAAGGCGCCTTAAACAATAATTATTTAGTCCAAATCCTTCATTTTATAAACTGATCCATTTTCAATGAACTGAAAAATAAAAAAGAACTCTAAACTCTGGCTTAGGAGGAAAGGTTAAAAAGATAAAAGAAAAGGCTAAATAGGAATTATCTCTGCCTAGCTATTCAAATACACAAACTCCAGTGTATATTAAAAACTCAGCTAAGCAACAAGTAATACACATTATATCAAACACCCATTAAAGTTTAAGACCATTTCTTAAAGCATTACTGTTTTACATTTTGTGTGATATTTATAGAAGTGTTAGATATAATTTTTGCCATTTAAATTCATACTGAATCTATTGCCTGACATTGTTAATGATCTGCAACTCCCTCCTAAGTTGTTGCCTTATTAAAGAGTTAGTAGAGAATGAACTGAATCTAAATGAGAAAATGTTATAAGCCTCTAAAGTTTGGTTTTCATTTACTTGCTGGGAAAATGTTTAGGGATCACAAACTTGGGTATTACCTATCACTTAACACAATACTTGATATAGGCAAAAAACCAAAGTTCTAGGACTACACACACAATAGACACTTGATAAATGCTGATGGAGTAAATATTTTAAAAATCCTGTATTCAGCTTATAAATTATAATTGTGTGAGACAACCTTAAATTGGCACACCTAAATAACAACATAGTCATCAATACCCCTAAATATATACTAGTTTTAAGAAAAGGCAAAAACACCTTCTAACTAGTTGTAAGAATTAAAACTAATTTTTACATCTGTCCTAGAACTAAAAATTTAGAAGGTATTAAATTACTGCCCTTATTAATCTTCTATTTCCTTTATATGTATGTTTCTAGAATTTCTGCATGCTATTAAAATGATCAAACTATTCCTTTCTTCCAGTAAAGGCAGCAAGAGAAAAGTGAGTCGTTAGGCTACTTTGACTAAACTGAAGCACCCATTTGTATATAAAAGTATAAATAGGAAAGATTCAATTTCCTGGAGATTAAAAAGCTACCACAATTTCTTAACTTTAATGTAGTTCAATTTATCTTTTTTTTTTCTTTTATGGTAAGTCTAACAGGAGACCAGATAAATCAATTACGTATTTATACAAAGCAATTTCATATAGCAATGGAAATGCACAAACTACAGCTCTAAAAATCTTGCAAATATAATGCTGAGCAAAAGAAGCCAGACACAAGAGCCATACGGAATGATTTCAAAAACAGTCAAAATTAATCTACAGTGTTAGAGGTCAAGATGGTTTCCCTTAGGGGAGGAGGAGGAATAACTTAGAGTCACTAAAGGCTTCTAGAATTCTGGTAATGTTTTGTAATCTGTGATGTGTTTTCATCTGTATACTTTCTTTATGTATGCTGTACTTCAATTAAAAGTTTACATTAAAATGGGAGGGTGCCTGGGTGGCTCGGTCAGTAGAGCAGTCTGACTCTTGGTTTTGGCTCAGGTCATCATCTCATGGTGTGTGGGATCAAGCCTCACATCAGGATCCACGCTAACAGCATGGAGCCTGCTTAGGATTCTCTGCTCTACCCACCCCCCCCCATCCCCGCTTTCCACCTCATCCCCTGCTTGTACCCTCTCTCAAAATAAATAAATTTTTTTAAAAGTTTACATTAAGATGGGAGAAGAAAAATAAGATTTTAATATTTTTACACCTGAAGAAGAGGTATTCCACCACTTTAGTCATGTTATTTTCCAATATGCTCATTTGTTTGCACAACCATGACACAAAATGATACAATTTATAGAAGGTGGCTTGAAGATCACATAAGCCAAATGAAAATGCAGAACCTGACTTCCAAGGTCACATAAGACAAGGCAGCACCAGGACTAGAAAAGAGCTCCAAACTCCTATTCTAGTGCTTTACTACTACATAATACTATCAACTCCTCTTTCTCTAGTAGCTACTTTTAAAGTTATCTTGCAGATACACTGTCCTATTCCCAAACCCTGAACAGTACAGTGGTATGATGTTGCCCGAAAAGAAACACTTGAAAATTGTTATGAAGACACAGAAATGAATAAAAAAAATAATAATCTGTCTTACTATGGTATATACAAATACATTAAATGTATCTGTCAGCTTCATATCACTATATCTGTTACTGTTTAGAAAAAAAGTTCTAATGGAAAGAAAATTAAGATGAAACTTTACCAGTGACTTATTAGGGAGGAGATATTAGGGAGGAGATCTAAAAATGCCCCCCCCCAATAGTCTCAAACATTTATAAAATATTCTGATTTCTTGTAATAAAACATACATAGCATAAATATACAGTAAATATTTTAATATATACTGCAGAGTCTATTTTTTAATATATTTCCCTTCCTTCTCTTTAAAATGCTGGAAGTAGTTACATAAAAATTATAAATGGTTATTGAAAGGAGAAAATTTGGAAATATAGTATTTAATTTAATTCATTAAAAGTGACTTTACCCCAGAACTAGACCCACAAACGTATGGCCAACTCATCTTTGACAAAGCAGGAAAGAACATCCAATGGAAAAAAGACAGTCTCTTTCACAAATGGTGCTGGGAGAACTGGACAGCAACATGCAGAAGGTTGAAACTAGACCACTTTCTCACACCATTCACAAAAATAAACTCAAAATGGATAAAGGACCTGAATGTGAGACAGGAAACCATCAAAACCTTAGAGGAGAAAGCAGGAAAAGACCTCTCTGACCTCAGCCGTAGCAATCTCTTACTCGGCACATCCCCAAAGGCAAGGGAATTAAAAGCAAAAGTGAATTACTGGGACCTTATGAAGATAAAAAGCTTCTGCACAGCAAAGGAAACAACCAACAAAACTAAAAGGCAACCAACGGAATGGGAAAAGATATTTGCAAATGACACATCGGACAAAGGGCTAGTATCCAAAATCTATAAAGAGCTCATCAAACTCCACACCCGAAAAACAAATAACCCAGTGAAGAAATGGGCAGAAAACATGAATAGACACTTCTCTAAAGAAGACATCCGGATGGCCAACAGGCACATGAAAAGATGTTCAACGTCGCTCCTTATCAGGGAAATACAAATCAAAACCACACTCAGATATCACCTCACGCCAGTCAGAGTGGCCAAAATGAAGAAATCAGGAGACTATAGATGCTGGAGAGGATGTGGAGAAACAGGAACCCTCTTGCACTGTTGGTGGGAATGCAAATTGGTGCAGCCGCTCTGGAAAGCAGTGTGGAGGTTCTTCAGAAAATTAAAAATAGACCTACCCTATGACCCAGCAATAGCACTGCTAGGAATTTATCCAAGGGATACAGGAGTACTGATGCATAGGGGCACCTGTACCCCAATGTTTATAGCGGCACTCTCAACAATAGCCAAATTATGGAAAGAGCCTAAATGTCCATCAACTGATGAATGGATAAAGAAATTGTGGTGTATATACACAATGGAATACTACGTGGCAATGAGAAAAAATGAAATATGGCCTTTTGTAGCAACATGGATGGAACTGGAGAGTGTGATGCTAAGTGAAATAAGCCATACAGAGAAAGACAGATACCATATGGTTTCACTCTTATGTGGATCCTGAGAAACAAAAAAAAAACCCAGGGGGGAGGGGAAGGAAAAAAAAAAAAGAGGTTAGAGTGGGAGAGAGCCAAAGCATAAGAGACTGTTAAAAACTGAGAACAAATTGAGGGTTGATGGGGGGTGGGAGGGAGGGCAGGGTGGGTGATGGGTATTGAGGAGGGCACCTTTTGGGATGAGCACTGGGTGTTGTATGGAAACCAATTTGACAGTAAATTTCATATATTAAAAAAAAAAAAAAAAAAAGTGACTTTAAATATATACTACTTCAATTTTCAAACACCATATATTACTCTGTAAACAAAATATGCAATAAATTAAAATTTTTTCATTAAGAAATTAAAACCACAACAAAACATTACAATCTTAATAGATGATCAAAAAAGCCCCAAAGTAGTCAAGTACCATGATAACTAAGGAAAGCCATTATGTATGTTTACATACCATTTTTAAGTGGGTTATTGTATGTCTGGGAAGAAAATAATTACTGTTTGCTGCCAGTCTGTTTATATCACCCACCAGGGGAAAGGGTAAGTCTTACCCTAGTCAGAACACTGGCAACACATTACTAAGGTATTAGGAACAAAGTTATACAACTTAAATTTCATTGCTTCAATGAGAAACCTCCTTGGAAAGATAAAGATTTCAATGTCTCTAATAACATTTAATTTGAATAGCCAAGTCCTTTAATAATTAGAACTAACCCCTTTAGGCATGTCATACATAAAGCAATGACTTTCAACTTTGTTACAAAAGACAAAGGGAATTTATCCATTGGTTCAGATATTTTCAAATTACTCCAGTATATAACAGCATAAGATTCTATCCAAGCCAATTTCCTCACTGTTCTGCAGATAATGCTGACTTTGTTGCCTGAAATGACTTCACCCACCTTTAAGACCCCACCATAGGTCTCACCTCCAGAAAGTTCTTCCTTTCATTCAACAATGAACCTTTTCTTCCTTTAACTCTTGTAAGCCTCACCTCTCTCATTTAGTACTTAATATCT